>NC_043980.1:3963047-4090994 GCF_902150065.1 Myripristis murdjan | reverse complement strand
CATTATTTATACGCATGTCCCCTTTGCTGTAGCCTTATTGAGTCCGGAGGAAGAAAAAGAAATATAGAAATATAAACTAGCAAAACGACAAAAACATATGCATTTAATCAGTGAAATCCCAAATCTGACAGTTATGAGGTTATGAATGTTTCTACAGTGTTTAAAATAAAATATGCACGCAAGAGAAAATGAAAGCAATGTAGTGACTGAAAGCAGTAAAAAAAAAAAATTGCACGGTAAAATTGATAAAAAGAGAAAAATATATAACTGAAAGATACAAACCAGATGTGCAGTCCGCCTCCGCTCCGCTCCGCACGCGCTCTCCAGCTGAATGAACGAGCCTGCGAGGCGCGCTCCCGCAATAACGCCCACCACACACACACACACACACACACACACACACACACACACACACACACACACACACCTCTCTCATCCATCAGCAGCAGACCCCTCAGTCGTCCACTGGGTTAATTAAAGAGCCCAGTCAAACTCAATGAAATATAATTCAGCAAAACTTTACTGTCCACCAGAGCGGACATTTGTCTGCGACCACAACAAACACCGAAGAGAGACACAGCCAATCACATTTATGACTGCATATCCGTCTATGTTAAAAATAAGTAATAATAATTATTTAAAAAAAAAATGTATACAATACAATTGAATTTAATTAAATAATGAATAAATAAGTAAATGCAAGCTGTGCGGTAGGCTACGATACCAAAGGAAGAGAAAATGAGCAACTAGAAAGTTTCTGCACACATTTTGAGTGTATATCTAGGCATCATTAGCCTCCATCATCGTTAATATCACCATCATCTTCATTTTCAGCTGCTTAGCCCATCTGGAACCGGGTCTCGGTGGCAGCAGCTGAGGACGTCAGCCCAGATGGTCTTTCCCTGGCCACCTCCACCAGCTCCTCCTGGGGATCCCGTGGTGTTCCTGGGCCCCCAGCGTGTCCTGGCTCTGCACCGGGGCATCTTCCCAGGTGGACGAGCTCAGAACACCTCCACCAGGAGGCGGCCATGGGGCGTCCTGACCAGGGCAGTTGCTAGGGATTCTGGGCCCCCTGAAAGAATATCGGTGTGGGCCCCTCTACCCCATTCACTGCCACTTTTTTAACTGTGTGTGGGCCCTTAGAGTTGTCATCACCTTTCCCCCCTATACGACGGCCCTGGTCCTGACTAGATGCCCGAACCACCTCAACTGTGGTGTTTCAGTGAGGAGGAGCAGCGGCTCCACTCCGAGCTCCTTTGGGCAGCGGGTGTGTAGCTGTGCAGGGAATCTGGGGCTGAGCTGTCACCTGCTGGTGAGCACTGAGGGAGAGGACGAGGATGAAGAGCAGCACCACGCTGTTGGTGTCAGGCCAAACTGTTTTCCTAGGATGGTGATGTTACATTTCGGGCAGGCGTTTCATTCTGTTGTCATTCTGTTTCATTCTAGGAAACTAAAACTAGCTGCTGGGAGGAGGGACCAACTCTGAATGTTGTTTTTACAAACCACAACACAGACAAATCACACTCATTCTGCCTGTAAGATCTTGTATTGTTTGTCTTTCACCAGATAAAACATTTATTTTGGATAGTAGGCCTATAGGCCTATACCTGTGTGTGTGTGTGTGTGTGTGTGTGTGTTTTAATATTTCTGTCTGTAAATGAGCAATCCGCCACTTTTCTCTTCACTTTTGGACACCACAGAACATTCTAATCGATGCATAAAACAAAGAGCCATTAAAATGTGTTTGGCTATTTTTCCCAGTTTGAGCCTGAAGAAGGTTCAGTGCAGCGGCGATACGAGCAGATACAGACTATGGCGGTGACGGTGTTGCACAAAATGGGCAAAAAATAAATAAATAAATAAATATTTTCAAAGTTTTTAAGCCATTCAAATTTAAAGGAAGTTAAAGGATTGGTTTCCCCAGATGTTCTTTTGTTTCGTCTCATCGGGCTCTGATACTCGCTTCGTTCCAGCAGCGTCTTTGTGATGAAGGGCTCTAATTTGCTGTTTCGCTGAAGTGAACTTCACTCGGTGGTTTCCTGCGTGTCCCAGGATGCTGCTCGCTGTCCCCCTGCGACTGTTCAATGCATTTATTCATGAAGTCTGCAGTACCCAAAAGAGTATTTAAACATGAGAGGCGACGTGGTGGCCGGGCAGGCTGAGAGAAACCAGGACACAAACAGAATTCAGACACCAAAATGAGGAAAGTTTCATAAATAAGATAAAAAAAAAAAAAAAAAACACATCCGAGGGAGGAAATTGAGAGTTTTTTTCTATTTCTCTCTCACATACACACACACACACACACCTATACACTCAGTGAATAGGTGTATACACTTTTTCACTTTTTCAGCTCCACCCGTAGGGGAGAGTGGGGTAATTTGTGCCAAGGGGCAAGTAGTGCCACCCTGTTATCTAGAAAACTATAGAAGAAGTTGGTCATGTGACCACATATTTTTGAAGAGGCATCCATTTCACTCATCCTGCAAAGAAGGGAGACACATGGCTTGAGAGGAAAGCACATTTAAGTTCAAAAAACCTTTTTTTGCCCTCCAAAGTAAAATTTCTATGATCGAGGTTTTTTGATTGCTGTGTTTGAACAATTATAGAAAACTTTGAAAACAGTTCACACAGGTTTTAGTACTTTAGTAAGCTACACCATGAGTCTATACAGTTAGCATGATGTTAGCTCAAAACAGCTGGGGGATGCATTTTTTTCAAAATGGTGGGCTTGGGGTAATTTGTGCCAAAGGGCCTTGGGGTAAGTTGTGCCAATGGCACAGCTTGTCATTATATACTATATATTACTTTATTGTATTTTATTGTTATTGTACATTATCTTCTTACCTTTGATCACTAAAACTATTCAGATTCAGATGAAGATGATGTGCAGGTGCTCATTTTGGACTTTTTATTTTGTTCTGGGTATGTGTTCATGTGGCGCTAGACCTCTTTATAGAAAAGTGGCCTATGATCGTGTTAAAATAATGAATAAATGTTAAATAAATAATTTTGTATTGAATTTGTTTTGCTTTTATATAGCATTATCATTTGTGAGATTAAAATTATCTGTTTTACTTCAATTATCAATGGCACAATTTACCCCAGTGTATTCTCTCTAATGGCACAATTTACCCCGCACCGGGGGCAAGTTGTGCCACAAAACCACTTTTTTTTCGAAAGCTATATTTCTCAAACAGTTTATATAAGATCCAAAGTGATTGTTCCCAGGGATGCACAACATCCTAAACTATATGTGCATATTTTAGTTGGAGGCATTACTGTAATCCCCTTGCTTTAAAGGCACTTTAAGTAAAAATTGGCACTATTTACCCCACTCTCCCCTATAATCAAATCTAATCCAGCTGTTGTGCCATAAAGTTTCCTCTCCTGCTGCCTATAATGCACAGGTTTTCTTGTTGTCACGGTAACAGAAGTGTTCATTCACTTCTGTGTTTGGCATTGAGCTCATAGTTAGTGCTGCTGTTGGACTGGACTGCACTTTATTGAGATTCTATATATTCTGTCCACCATCATTCTATATAAATAGGGAGGACAAAAAAATAGAAACACCCAATATAATGTACTCCTGTACAAGACCTCTGCAAAGTACAACCTCAGTAATAAACACAGAATTAAAGTGACACATTCTGCACAATGTCAACACAAACTGAACATTATAAACTTTGTTAAAAGGTAGAATTGATGGCAGAGCTGCTGACCTGAACTGCATTAAACTGGACAGGTGGACCAGATAAAGTGGACACTCAGTGTTTTTAATACAACACACTGACCTCGGGGAAATGGCCGAGCGATGGATGTTTGGCTCTTTTCTGTGATGGAACAAAAATACCTCCTGGTTGTGTGAGCGCCAGCAGCCGAGCAGCATCACTCCAGTCTGATCCAAACTCACATCCTGGAGTGGAGAAACAGCCTGTGTGTGTGTGTGTGTGTGTGTGTGTGTGTGTGTGTGTGGTATCTGAAAGCAAAACAGTTTAACTGCATGTAGATGTGTTAGAAATGTTCGAGGTAACTTTAGCCCATTGGCTGTGTGTCTATTGAACTCTTCACTGCAAGACAGCAAGTCTCCAAAAGGAATGGGCAGATAATATTAATAAACACAGCTGAACGCAACAATTCACAGAGTCCAAGCGCAAAAGTCTTGGACTCAGTATGACCTTCAGAAGAACATGAAAACATGCCACACTGTTGGAAAGTGGGACTTGACCACTTGGGGATTTAAACCCAGGACCTGGTATCCCCTGAGAAGGTGACTTCTGAAATGTTCGGTATATTTTAAATGCATTTCAAAACTTTGATGAAAGAGTGTTTGTTTATGTGAATTATCCTGAAAAGGTCACATTCAGGTTTATTTAGAGCCCAGAATCGCTGACGGTCAGATGATGTTGGCATTACAAAGAATGGGGAAAACACTAATGGGAAGCATGAAAACTTGAGGTTATGATCCATAACCCTGGTTCTTTGATTCATATGAGTGAGACGTCTCACTATGGGAACCAAGACTCGACCCTCAGAAGCATTTATCTCAGTTCTGCCAATCTTGATTGTACACAGCCGACCTCTCCAACAAGAGCATGGCCTCAGCTGTCAAAAGTCAACTTCAGGACGGCCTGCACAAGATAGATCAGTGCCCCCTACCAGGGAAATTCAATTCAGAATGGAGGAGGAAAGCTACAAGATCATAGCGGTGAGCCAGCAACAGCAAGGTAGATGGACCACTTGGGAGGCCGTGACCAACAGGACCATCACTTGGGCTGACATGTGGAGAACACCCCAAGCGAGACTCAGCTTCCTGATTAGGGCCACCTATGACACACTCCCCAGCCCCCGGAACATGTACACCTGGTGTGGCACAGAAGAACCCTGCCATCTCTGTAACTCCCCAAACCCAAACCTGAAGCACATTCTCTCTGGCTGCAAGACAGCGCTGTCGCAGGGCAGGTTCAGGTGGCGGCACGACAGAGTCCTGCGCAAGCTGGCGGAGGTACTGGAGACCCGCAAACAGGAAGTGAACAGGAGCAACCAACCCACAGCTCCGAAGTGGATCCAGTTCACCAGGCCAGGAATCAAAGCACAGCGCGGCACCAAGACAGAGCGGTTCCTTCTGTCACTAGGAGGTGAGCATAGACATAATATACGTAGACGCCTCACAGGCTGCCGCTGCCTATTGGAGCTGACGTAGCAGCGTGGCCGCCATCTTGGATGGGTCTCTAATGCGCTCCCACTGCATTTATTTCTACTGTATCCCCAACTTTAATAATCCATAACTCCCCGAATTTTTACCCGATTTTCCCACGGTTTTGGTTTGTTACAAACAGCAGAGTTTCAGTTATGATACAGGATGCTGTCACACATTAAAAATACGTACTTTCATGCTGAAAGACGTTGTATTATAACAAAAACATATGGTATGGCATATAGATACATGTATAAATGAATTAATTTTATAATTTAAAAAAGAAACAAGTTTGATTGTTCATTTGAATTTATTTCTCTCTCACTCACTCACACACAGAGGACATCACTGACAGTCTGACCCGTCCTGTCAAAATCATCAGGCTTGAAGTGCTCACTACAGAGCTTTGACGACTCGGTCGCAACAAAACCCTCCCGTCTTATAGCAACTTCCCACTGCCTTCAGCCTGTATCACTGGGAAACCTTTAAAAAGAAAAAGAAAAAAAAAAACAGCAAGAGTCAAAGAGAGAGAGAGAGTACCAGTTCCTGCTGTAATAACGTTATATGTAAGTAACGATGATATAATATTATAAATGCTAAAATAACCAAAATTATTGTTCAGTCTTACTTCTGAAAGGTAATCCCACGCGATCTGGTTTAAATCCTGTGCCGGTTATTGCAATTATAAGCTGCACAAAATACCGGCATTTTTGCTAGCTCTCCATTGACTCTGGTTGACTCTGGTGCTAGCCTAGAGTGAAGAGACCCATCCAATATGGCGGCGACGCTGCTCACGTTCCAGCACATCATGAGGCGTCTACGTATATTATGTCTATGGAGGTGAGTGGCAGCTAGCAGCCGACCTCATCGCCAGCTGAAATTCCCTGAAGAGATCACGATGACAGCCCTGCGCTGATACATTGTGCGACCCTGCAGCCTGCGCAATGGCACCGTCGGAGGTGCGACAGGCAGAAATGCCAAGCAGGCAAAACCACCACCACCTGTGCTTATATCTATCATCAGTTCTGTCAATCTTGATTGGCTGGATATATACACTCATCAACCATAACATTATGATCACCTGCCTAATATTGTGTAGGTTCCCTTTTTGCTGCCAAAACAGCCCTGACCCGTCGAGGCGTGGACTCCACCAGACCTCTGAGGGTGTGCTGAGGTGTCTGCCGCCGAGACGTCAGCAGCAGATCCTTCAAATCCTGGAAGCTGTGAGGTGGGGCCTCCATGAGTCGGACTCCATGTTCAGCACATCCCACAGACGCTCGATTGGATTAAGATCTGGGGAATCTGGAGGCCAAGTCAGCACCTTGAACTTGTTGTTGTGTTCCTCAAACCGTTCCTGAAGCATTTTTGCCGCGTGGCAGGGCGTGTTGTCCTGCAGAAAGAGGCCACTGCTGTTAGGGAATACCGTTTCCATGAAGGGGTGGACTTGGTCTTCAACAGAGTTTAGGTAGGTGGTCCGGTGGTACGTGTTTAAGAAACATCCACATGATGGCAGGATCCCGAGTTTCCTAGCAGAACTCAATGCATCACGCTATCTTCTTCCCATAATGCATCCTGGTGCCCTGTCTTCCCCAGGTAAGCCACGCACACACACCCAACTGTCCACATGATGTCAAAGAAAACGTGATTCATCAGACCGGGCCACCTTCTCCCATCGCTCCGTGGTCCAGTTCTGGTGCTCATGTGCCCGCTGTCGGTGCTGTGGGCGGTGGACAAGGGTCAGCATGACCACCCACACCTCTCTATCAGAGCCAGCATGAGCCTTTTCAGCAGTTTGAGCTCTCGTGTTGGATCGGACCACACGGGTCAGCTTTTGCCGCCCATGGCCCTGTCTTCAGTTCACCGATCTTCCTTCCTTGGACACTTTTGGTCGGCTCTGGCCCCTGCAGATCGGGAACACCCACAAGAGCTGCGGTTTTGGAGGTGCTCTGACCCCGGTCGTCTAGCCATCACAACTTGGTCCTTATCGGAGTCGCTCCCATTTTTCCTGCTTTCAGCTTCCAGGACAAAATGTTCACTTGCCGCTTCATACGTCCCACCCACTGACCGGTGCCACTGTTACCACATAATCAGTGTTACTCACTCCGCCCGTCAGCGGTCATCTTGTTATGGCTGATCGGTGTATATGAAACGTGTTCATTGTTTTGTTTTGCTCCCTCCTTCGCCAGGACACTCCTGTAAAACAGATCTTTAATCTCAGTGAGGCCTTCCCGGTCAAATAAAATAAAACGAAATAAACAAATAAAAGATGTCTCCTTGGGGAAAAGACCTGCATGGGCCGCTGATCTGAGACAAGGAAATCTCTACGTGCCGGACAATAAAAGCTGCCCAATCTCATTTTACAACGGATAATAAAAAACAAAACAAACAAGTTCAGCATTTAATTTGCATCTTCAGGTTCGTTAGAGCAGCCGGATATATCGATGGTGATATTTCATATGAAACCGATCTGATCTTCTCATGGAGCGGAGGGGGTTCAACACGTCTGACCCGAAGTCCCATAAAGCCGCTGTCACCTGACTGATAATTAACGGTTTACAGAGCGCTCAAGTGTTGTTCAACCGCCTACAGCAGCCCAGGGATCGATATTTCTCTTCTGGCCGTATATTTCTGTTGAAAACAGTATTGATGGAGCCGCCTGTTGATGTTGAAATACTGTTTGGTCCGTGCCGGCGGACAGAAACAGCTGAGCACAACTACGACGGTGTATCTGGGCCAAATAGGGAGAAGAAGAATTACAGAGCCGGAGGAGGGGAAAAAAACGCAGAATTTCAGAGGTTAAAGTGGCAAATTTACAAGAAAAAAACTCGAGAAAATGAGTTTTATGAGAAAAAAACTCATAAATTTACAAGAAAAACTCAGAAATTGTGAGATTTAAGTCATAAACGGATGAGAAATTTTTTTTTAAGATGCTAAGATAATAAAACCACAAATTTACAGAAAAAAAGGACATCAGCTGCAGGCGTGATACACGGCAAGCGGCAGCAAACTGAAGCCATGTGGCTCCTTGACCACAAAGAAAGTTTTTTTTTTCCTTCTCAGATATTTACCACTTTAATGTCAGACATCTGAGTTTTTTCTCAGATTACCTCCCTCTTGCAGCTCTATAATTTTTTCCCAATCTGCTGTTGTAGCACAGGAGAGCCGATGTAATGAAAATAAAAAAGATTTCTGATTTCAGTTGTAAGACGTCAACTAAACAAAGCACTTTGACTGGATTTGCTCTGCACTGAAAGCCTGAATACATCAAACAGTACAAATGCATATAACACGACAAAGTGAACTTCATAGGAAGAGACGCTTCTTTACGCTTCCAAACATCCTCTTTTTTTTTTTATGGAGTCAAATCCATAAAAAGGGCATAACATTTAACTATTCATTATGCAAGTGCTCACATTTCTATTTGAACTACACAGGACTGTAATTTAAATGTAAATGCACTGCAGCTGCAGGGGCTGGTTAAGAGAAAGTGATTTTTCATGAAGGCCATGTGTGTTTTTTTTATACATTAAATAAAGAAATGTACATTGCAGATCGTGGCACATGGGTTCTGCTGTGATGGGAAGTTCAGAGACGTAAGAACAGATAATAACAGAGTGTGTGTTATTCACAGGAAGAGGCTGGGAGGACCTGAGACACAGCAAAACAAGCTGGCATTTACACACTGCTCATCTTCATAATGCTGACAAAAAGTTTGTTTTTAGATTCCCATCATGTTCACTCCTCATTAGTCCACTGTACATGCTAATCAGATATAGTTTGTTAGGCTAAATTGAATCTTGATGTTCAGCATAAATGCATGAGTGTGTATATTTGCATGTCTACAGATGGGAATGCATGTATATATAATAATATAATAATTTCTGTTTTTAATGCTCTGTATATTGTAAAGCACTCTGGTTGTTAAAGTGCTCTATAATTAAATGTGACCTTAACCTGAAAACTGTCAGATTCACAGTGAAATGAAAGCAGCTTCACATTAAAACATTAAAATGGTGAGTTTGCAAGCATTAAGATAAAAAAAAATGAACATATTTGTACAAAAAAGTCCTTTATTATTCTGTCTTACAAAACAAAAAGTCGGATCACAGTTTTCTCTTTGACCGCTCAGAAAACTGAACAAATTAAAAACCAAACAAAAAATACAACTTCCAAAAAAAGCTGCGTAGGATTTACAAAAAACCTAAACGGCAGCAGGATCCCAGCAGAGATCCGCCCGCCCGCCCCCCTCCCTCCACCCTCAGTCTCTGAGCCTCGGCGAGGAACTACTTCTTGGCGTAGGTGATCTTCATGGCGCAGGTGGCCGTGATGCGGAAGCCCTGCAGCGCGTCTTTGGCCACGCCCGCCTGCGCGTCGCTCTCAAACTCCACGAAGGCGATGTCGTGCTTTCCGGGGACGAGCCGCACCTCTTTGAAACCAGGAAACCTGAAAAAAAAAAAAAAAAAAAAAAAAAAAAAAAAAAGTCACACCTTAAATTTACGATGCGTTCAATCCACGGTCGTGTGTGGGAAACTAAGCTGATCCTGCTAAAAATGAACTCCTGACATGATAAACAGACTTTTGCAGAACTAAATCTGATCACACACACACACACACACACACACACACACACACGCCGCATATTGACTTGAACGATGCTTCTTTTCACATTTGTTTGAATTGTTCCCGTAATAATCTGCGATCACACTGGGGTCAGGTGTTATTATTTCAAATGAGTTCTCAAGTATGGGTTACCATAGTAACCCAGTATGTCAATGCTGGTAAAAGCCTGTCCTGCCCCTTGACTGTTTGACTTCCGCAGATGTTTTATTAGTTGGTGAATTTCACATCAGACCAAAGTGCTCTTGACATGTTAGCTATTTTATGAAGCCCGCTCACACCGTCACACCGGAATAACACCAGTTATTTGTTGTCATGGTAACAGCAGCTGTTGGGAGCTGCTCCTCTGAATGCCGCCGGTACAGTGAGCTTAACCCTGTTGCTTCCCCACTGGGGAAATTTCCTTCCCCGGGGTGAAAATGTCACCAAGCGCGGTTAAATTTGCACCGAGCTGAAAATGAATGAGAAACACCCGGGACGAAAACGTGAGTGTGGAAAACACCTGAAGTTAATTTTTCCATTTTAAGCGTTTTGCAACATTTGAAGACGCGAGGCATGCAGAGCGTTGGTGGAGCGGCTGCTCCGGGCGTGAGAGCAGAGTGGTACGTGGTGTGTATGCGCTCTACATATGGAAAACTAAACCGGTCCTCTATTAACACCCGGGCCACGCTGGTTCCCTCTACCTGTGTGTGACGGCTGCATCGCTGCAGGTGTGTGTGTGTGTGTCTACACAGACCGCAGTGCTGCTATTAACAGCTCTGTCTCTTTACACTAGTTTGCCTGTAATTTGTAACAGAGCAACACCGGACCAAGACTGGTGTGTTCAGCATCCCCAAAAACCCACACAGGCGCAGATGCTAAAATTGTTTGTAAAAAAAAAAAAAAAAAAAAAAGATTTTTTTTTTATATCTGATATCCACGGAGTGTCACTTCCTCAGCTCCAGCTGTCCAGTCTGATGCAGTTCAGCTCAGCAGCTCTGCCATAAATTCTGTGTTTATTACTCAGGTTGTAGTTTGCAGAGGTCTTGTACTGGACTGCATTATACTGAGAGGCGTTTCCAATTTTTCGTCCTTCCTATTTATATACAGTGAGGGGGGGGCAGAATATTGGAAACAGCTGTCAGTAAAGTGCAGTCCAGTCCAACAGCAGCACTAACTATGAGCTCAATGCCAAACACAGAAGTGAATGAACATGAGCACGATGGGAAATAAACACTGCGTTTGGTGAATAACTCGATTCTGATTTTTAAATCGAAGCTGACTGAATTACTATTAATTCGAATTAATAGTCCTTGATTTGACCCAAGAGGTTATTCAATTTCAACTTTAAATTTTAACTATGCATTCAAATTAATTTCATTTTTATTTTATTTAAATTTTATGCTTGTGAGCAAATTACTCCCAAACCTCTTTGTTTTGTGAATCATATTGACACAGAATAAAAAAATGCACTGAAACCAATGCACTGTTTTCAGTTCAAGTCAAGATTTTACAATTTGCTGCTTTCTGATTTAGCACAGCAAGTCCTGAAGGTTTTGTTGAAAATCCGTTCAATATTGCTGCTATCTTTCATGACAGGAGGTAAGACAGAAAGACGGCATTTAGAAGAAAAACAAACGCTGTGCCAAGATTAAATTAAAGCTGAAATCACAGGGAGAGCAGAGAGTTCTTCGGACGCTGCAGAGTCTGAATAAAGGTTTCAGAGCAGAAGACTGGACCAGGGAAAGCACCTGAACACAAGGCAGGCGCTGGAGTGTGTGTGTGTGTGTGTGTGTGTTAGGGTATAGATCAGGCTGCATATTTTTGTCTGAACCCGACCTGACATGGGAGTGTAATAACCGAATATGACCTGAAAAAGCCGACGAGTTGCCTTCAGTGTCACCACGTAAACTCCAGCACCACACAGGAAGCTGCCCAGAACAGACGGCGGGTCCATAATTTTTCACTGAAATATATAACGTCTAAATTTTTGTCTGGACCCGGCCCGAGCTGTCGGGTCCTGACGGGCTCGGGTCGGGTAGCAGCACTCAGGCGTGTGTACTCACTGGTTGAAGAGCATGGACAGCATCATCTCATTGGTCTCCTCCGGCAGGTTACTGAGGAACAGGATGTAGTTTGGCGGGTTGTCTGGCACCTGAGGAGACACACAAAGGTAATGAAGATGATAATTCTCCAACTCTGAGAAGTTACAAAGTCATTCAGTCACAATAAAACTAAACAAAAGCCAACAGAAGTAAAATGTCAAGCTGTTAAATGCCTGGACTTGTTGGATCAGTTTGAAATAACGTCCTCATCGTGAACTCACTGCATCCACTAAACTAATGATCAGCTTTTACATGTGTAGGTAACGTGTGCTGTGTGGCTGTAAGTTAGCCTCCACTTTCACACTCAACCTAGTCCACGTGAACATCAGAGGAAGAAAACAAGAGTAAAATAGATATAAATCAACTGCATATATGCTTGTCCCAAAAAAACAAATTTCAATCATATTTCTTAATTAAAAAAAAAATAATAATATGACTAAAAAAAACTCCCACCACTTTAGCTGAAGGTTTGAAAAGGGCTCCTCAGGAATGTAATTGACCTTGTAGTTTTTTTATTATTATTTTTTAAATAAATATCTGACGGTGGTGATGAATATCTGGAACACATTTTGAGCAACCACAAAATAATAGTAAATATTGTTCAAAACCCATCGTTTGTAGTTTTTAATACATATTATGATGTACTCTTTCATGTGGTAAAGATATTATTCAGTGAAATTATTACTTTTTGTTGTTTTAATCAAGTTGAAATGATTATCTCCTATCCGAGGACAACTGGTTTTGTAGGCCATGGGCCAACATATAATCATTAAATTAATACAAATTAAAAATAAACCTATGAAAAAACCTTACAAATGTGCAAAGGACCCCCTGATTATGCCCTTGATTCTTTTTATTCATTAAAATGTTGGAATTTTCCAGGAGATATAGCATTTTTCTTAGTGGGACATGATTTATCCAAATTCTCAAGAATCAGTGGTATGTATTTTCTCAAAGGGGTTAACTGAGCCATATAGCAATGACATCAATCACATCACATCTACACAGGGTTAGTGGTTTGTTTTCCAGTCGACAGTCTTACCTGCACTGCTGGTGTGTGTGTCTGTGTGTTGGCCCCCTGGAAACAAGACAGAGACACAAACACACACATCAAGACAGAGAAACACACTTCCATCAAACAGGACAAGGTGATGTTTTCAGTTTAATGTCCCTGCTGACTGGACCCTGCAGAACATGCTCACACAGGAGTAACAAAGCTGTAATTACACCAAAACTATGTAAAGAGTCTCTCTGATGCCGGTGTGTGTCGGTGCAGACGCTGAGCTCATCTCCAGGCAGCTTTTAATCCCAGCGCTGACATGAGGATCTCTGGGCCTGTTCTCTCTTTAAACATGTATGACAGACGCTTTCAGCACCTGAGTGTAAACAGTGAATGTGGGCCTCTGACGTGATCAGCCAATCGGTGATCATGTGTTTGAAACATGTGCGAGTCGAATGATTGACAGGATCTGCTCACCGCCGCCGGCTTCTTCGCCGCGTTCATCACCGCCTCCTGGGCCGCCTTCTTCTTCTTCTCCTTCTTCTTGTCTTTGTCGCCGTAGGTGCCTCTCATCTTGGAGATGACCTCGGAGTCGGTCTTGGCGTACTGGATCCGCTGCAGACAGACGGGACAGGGGGCGTGAGAGAGCCGGAGCGCCGCTCACCTGCAGGGAGGCTCCAGCGCGAGGAGGCGGCTTGTGTTTTTGAGGGGAAGGTACAAGTAAATTACACTGACATTTTTCATTTCTGGGTTTCATTTTTTTCCTCCGCCACCCGCTGCTGACAGATTTATACTGCAGAGTGACGGGAGCGAGAAAAACAACCTTGAAGCAGATGAGATGAACGCTTTCTGCTGAAACGCGGAGCCATTAGTCTGCTCTGACAGAGGGCCGTCGTGTTGGAGCGCGCTCGCCCAGCAGGGAGGAAGAACAAACTCAGCTCTCTAGCAGGACTTGACATTTCAAACATTTCCATCTGCTACTGCCCCCCCCCCCCCCCCCCCCCCCCCCCCCCCCCCCGCCCCCCCCACCCCACCCCACCCCAAAAGAAATCAGCTTTTGCAAATGAGAAAATCAAACCTGAGCACCTGCGCAGGTGGAAAGTTCACCTTCTAACCATGATGGCCACACTGCAGGTTTCCTCTCTGTGTCCTAATTACAGCTCCCACTTTGGTTTTGAGTCGGGTGTCAGAGCAGCGGGGAACAGGATTCAGGAGAACTCAAGTCAACAACTGTACGAGCGCACAAACAGGATCTGAAACACTCTGAAGTCATTTTGACTTGCAGCAGAGAGGAGGCGGTGAGGATGAGGAGAACGAGCAGCTGACAGGACATTCTCCTCCTCCTCCTCCTCCTCCTCCTCCTGCGTTTCC
Organism: Myripristis murdjan; assembly: GCF_902150065.1. Taxonomy (NCBI): domain Eukaryota; kingdom Metazoa; phylum Chordata; class Actinopteri; order Holocentriformes; family Holocentridae; genus Myripristis; species Myripristis murdjan. Next base: position 4,076,725 of record NC_043980.1, on the reverse strand, counting down.
AGCGGCTGCCAAATGAACTGACATGATTTCTGAAACGCGTAAGAGTTCAGCTGTTATTTCCTCTCAGTAACAGCATCTGATCTCTGCTGAGCCAAAGATTAACCTCATGTGTCACCTGGGCCTGAAACTGTCCTCAAAATATTTAAAAAGTGTAACTTTGGTCTGTAACAATGCATTTTTTGCATTACGTTTTATAGCCTGTATTGATTTTATTTATTTATTTGGCAATTTTAACTTATGATTGACTTTTTCTAACTTTCCAAGTGTATAAAGCCAGTATGTTTTTTACATATGTATACAAAAAACTATCTATCATTTTAAAATATGAAAATAAGAAAAACAAAACAAAAAAAATAAAGAAATAAAGAAATAACATTGGCATAAGCTATATAACATAAAATAAATTTTTAAAAATGTATGGATATTTTAAAGTTAAAAATAAATCTAAACATATATATTGTTTTTAATATAGAAAGAGTCTGCGCTTTCAGACAAATAAATAGAAAATCGCATCTTCACAGACTAAAGTAGTGATTTTTGTGGGGTAAAGAGGGATGTTTCACTGCGGGAGTGTTTCCCTGGGACTCTCAGCCTGCCTGTGGGGTTTCTGTGAGGATCCGTATTTATTTCTTCACACCGGTCGCGGCTCGGCTCTGTGTGCACTCTCACCATGGGTTTGTTGTAGAAGGGGAAGCCCTGCAGCTGCCGCAGGGCGTTGGTGGCTGCAGCGAGCTCCTTGAACACAACGAAGGCCTGGCCCCGCATCTTCTCCGTCTTCAGGGCCACGATGTCCACGATCTGTCCGAACTGGGAGAAGAGCGCGTAGAGCGAGCGCTTCAGCTCTGCGGGAACACAAACCAAACGGTTAAACAGCAGCGAGACCTCAGCCGGGCAGCTTCTGTCTGCACGACTCAACAACCTGATCTGTGTTTTCTGTGTCCAAACCCATCGTGTCTAACTGGACACAACTCAAGGTAAACACATGTAATGTCAACATCTACCTGCAGTATCTGACATTACAAGAAACTGATTTCAGTTTATTGAAATGGGACTTATTTTTGGATTCATGGTGTTCCAAAGGTGCTGCAGCTGTCTGTATATATCTTAGTGAGATATTTAATTTTAAATCCAACTGAAAACTTGTGTATTATTTTAGTTTAAAAATGTTTGTCTGGAAAATTCATTTCTATATAAATATATATCAAGTTGTAGCTTAGACAGCAACTTTATGTAATAGCACATACTAAGAGTGCAACTGATGATCATTTTAACTGATGAATCTGTAGATTTACTTGATTAATCAATTTGACTATAAAATATTTAATACAGACAGATATCTATCAACACTTGTCTGATAAGCTTTTATCAGTAAAGCGATGTGTTCAATGTGGATCTTTAGTGAGAAGCAGCTACAAAAACAAAAAACAAACACACACAACTTTCATATTCTAATATGAAATGGAGACAAACAGATATTATGTGCATTTGTGAAGCCGTGACCAGCAGATGTTTGGTATTTAACTTGATAAATGACTAAAAGTGATTAATCAACAGTATCATCAATTATTTTTGGGGTCAAATGACTGATTGTTTCGGCCCTAACACACACACACGTGTGCAGAGACGCCTGCAGAGATGCTGTGATGTGTGAATACGGTCATTCTATCTCACCGCCTGATGCAGTTTGACAATCAGCTGTTCCAACACATTTAAAAGTGACGCAAAACGATGGGGTACAGGAGCGCTGTGAGGCTCCCAATCAGACAAATGAGAATCAGGTTCTCTCTGGAGAGAATTAGATCAATGAAAAATATATTTAAGTTTGTCTCCTCATTAAACAAACATCCTGTGTGGAGTGTGACCAGCAAACTAAAAAAAAAAAAAAAAAAAAAAACATCCAAGGCACTCTGTTCCTTTGAAAAAATCCTTTAGTATGACTTAGCCGGCCATCTTCATCTTCCTCATTCTTATCCATATAATAATAAAGGCTTTTTGATATTTTTTTTGAACAGAACAGTGTGACTTGGATGTTATTTAACTTTCCCTTTCGTATTCCACACAGGATGTTTAACGGCCATTTCCAATAACTTCCACTGTCGTCGTTTCTTCACAGGTGGGGAGTGAATTCAGCGCAGATCCAAAACGACGCAGTTCCCACTCGTCACTTGTGTTTAGTTTGCTGTTTAATGAGTTACAAGGCAGATGGGAAAAACATGAACCTACCAGTTTGTGTCTATTGCTGTGGCAGCCAATCTCCCCCACCTACATACACCACTGTGCCTATAATGATCACCTCCAAGAGTTCAAAACAATGATCCTGAGGTATATCCAAGTTAAATAATATAACACATCAGTGGTAAAGACACATGGCTGCTGCAGGATGTTTATTCAGTGAGGAGACAGGCGCTACTCGTTGATATTTTCCATATTTAAATGAGATTTCTGAGTTTTGGGGTGTGATTGTTGTGTCTCAGCCTCACATCTGACAACCTGTGACTCCACTGTCAGAGGATGAATGAATGAATGAATGAATGAATGAATGAGTGGGTGGATGGATGGATGAATGAATGGATGGATGAATGAATGAATGAATGAGTGCACACGTACCGTCCTTCTTGATTTTGTCGTTGATGTTGTTGATGTAGATGGTGTGGTTGGGTCGGATGTCCATGCTGGATTCTGCTAAACACAACAGCAGGGTCAGAGGAGCGAGCATGACGTCATCCTCCTCACCTCCTGGCGCGGTAACAGACTGACATAACTTTCACAACTTAGATGACAAAGTGACTTTCAAACTGTTTATCTCCCATTCAGACAGGTGAGCCATGTTGGGTCCTTCGCCTGGCTAACGGCAGCTAACATGCTAACATGCTAACGGCGGCGTACGTTCACGTTACGCCGCCGTTAGCATGTTAGCATGTTAGCTGTCGGGCTAACTAGCCCACACGACAGTAAATACCGGCCTCACTAACCCCTGCTGTGGCTTCAACGTGTACATGACGCCGGAACTTATTAACTGTGCCGCGACTTCAGTTAAAAACCACAAAATCAATGTTAAAAGTGTTTAAATGTAAAAAACAACTTAACATTACCTGTATCCCCTCTCTCTCACGCCTCAGTACAACAGGAGCTGTGGCGCCGGTTCTGCTGCTGCTTTAGCAACTACAGCTCAGTGCTGCCGCCAGCAGGCTGGGAGGGGAACTACACGCCCACTGAGATAGATAGATAGATAGATAGATAGATAGATAGATAGATAGATAGATAGATAGATAGACAGATAGATAGATAGATAGATAGATAGATACACTACTCACAAAAAGTTAGGGATATTCGGCTTTCGGGTGATATTTCAGGATGAAGCTAAAATGCATTATAACCTTTACAGGTGAACTTCATGTGACCTTCTGTAAACTTTTGAATGCACATGTCCAACTGTTCAGTGTTTCAGTACTTTTTGCACAAGTTGCTGTTCTCTAACAAGGAGTTTAACGGCAAAATTCACATCAGGTGTTTGATGCTCCAGCTCATCGAGGTCGTATCATTAGGGAACGGCTGCTGGAGACTGGGGTACCTCAGATGGAGTGGCCTGCACTTTCTCCAGACCTGAATCCCATAGAAAACCTATGGGATCAGCTGAGTCGCCGTGTAGAGGCCCGGAGCTCTGTACCCCAGAACCTCAATGTCCTGAGGGCCGCCCTTCAAGAAGAGTGGGATGCCATGCCTCAGCAGACAATAAGTCGACTTGTGAACAGCATGAGACGTCGTTGTCAAGCTGTAATTGATGCTCAAGGGCACATGACAAGTTATTGACACTGACATTTTTTGTTGTGGTATACCCACCACTGTTGTTGGCTTTTGTTTCAAGAAATTGTTTGAGATGAGGAAATCACCAGTGTATGCTTCTACTTAAATGCCCTACTTTCATGATATAATATCACTGTAGCGTGAACTTTTTACATTTTCCATAAATTTCACCCAAAAGCCAAATATCCCTAACTTTTTGTGAGTAGTGTAGATAGATAGATAGATAGATAGATAGATAGATAGATAGATAGATAGATAGATAGATAAATAGATAGATAGATAGATAGATAGATAGATAGATAGATAGATAGATAGACTCTGATCAAGCTTACACCAACACTGCTTTCTAAAAAAACAATCAGGGCAAATCAGATAATAACACAATGTGAAGACACTGGGAAGAAGAAACTAAAAGACAAAGTAGATTAGAAAGTTATCTGGCCCTAAAAAGAGGTTATTACACAACAAAATCATGGCAACCTAAAGAAATCAAAAGAAAACTAAAGAAAAGTTACTTCGACAAGTTCAAATCTGACATTTCAGAGAAGGAGACAGGACAGATCCTGCTGCTCAGTATGTATCAGCATGCCACAACACACACACACACACACACACACACACACACACACACACACACACACACACACACACACACACACACAGGACATATCTAATTAATAATTGACAAATATTAATCTTAATGCTTACTGATATATTTTTTGTATTGTTTAATGTTTAAAGGTTATTATGTCAAAATATTTGAACAAATTGTACTTTTGTTGCTTCGGCAACATTATTCTTGTAACCTTCATGCCAATAAAGCCTTTAAATTTGAATTTGAGATAGATAGATAGATAGATAGATAGATAGATAGATAGATAGATAGATAGATAGATTCAGCAGGTGGCGGTGTGCACCTTTAAAAGTTGTTTTGCGACCCGACAAAAACCCACAGAGGAAGACGATTCGCGCTGGCGGGTCTCCTCCGGGCTTCCGTACTAACAGATGTCTTTATCACGTGACGCAGCGGCGACGTAACAGCGTTCAGCCACCGTATGCTAACCAGCTAACAGGCTAACGGTTGCTAGCCAGTGGACATGAACGGGCGCCGGGTCACAGCCGGTCGGCGGCTCGGACACACACCGCGACACTGACCCCCAGCCTCCGCGGCTCTCCCAGAGGAAGGTCCCCGCTCCCCCCCGGCGGATTAACACTTCAGTCTGCGTTTGGTTTTGTCAGTTATCTCTCTCTCTCTCTGCTCAGAGTTACACAGTCTGGCTCCGCTAGCTCATTAGCCGCGGTGAGAGCGTCCGACCCCTCACAGCCAGCCGGGCCACAGAGCAGGACAACCGGCATGTGCGATGGCATCGGTCCGAGTGGCAGTCCGGGTCCGACCCATGAACAGGCGGTGAGTGTGAGAGACGAAGCGGAGTGAATTAAAGTCCTCTGCCCTGTTATTACCCCGCTGAGCCGCTGTGCATGTTGCTGTTGGTTTGTGGTGCTAATTCAGGTCAGGATGCGGCTCTGCGGCTGCCGCTTACATCAAATGATCATTATTATTATTATTATTATTATTATTATTATTATTATTATTATTATATCAGCAGCGTCTGTAAAGAGCATTACAGCTGCGACACAGTGAGGAGGCTCCACTGACTCCCAGACCAGCTGTTTGGTCGGTGCAGTCTGGGCTCTAACAGCACAACACACACAACACAGCCTCAGCCTGGCTCTCATCCAGCTGCAGCTTGTGAAAGCAGGGTTTTTTTTTTTTTTTTTTTTTTTTTTGGTAAAACTCAAACCAGAGTTTGGCCTGCAAAATGTGCAAGCAGCTTGTTTTCTGTTTTCTGTTGTCTGCTCCCAGTCTGACAGGTGCAATTATACACACTTATGTAGGAGACACATGTTTTAAGCGTCAAAGCCCTTTAACACAGTTTCTGCCCGCAGAGATAACCTCATCTTGCTTTATCTCAGAGCCTCACAATGGACAAGCTTGGACAAAAAGTGGAAAAGGTAGTAAAAGTGGGAGAAAAATGACTTAAAAGTAAAAGTCCTGCCTTCCAAATGTTCAGTAACAATACAGAAATATTCTCAGTGAAATGTAGTTCGGTGTGAAAAGTAAAAGTAGTCTGTTGTGATGAATTATTGATCTATAAACCTGTAAGGAGTATTTTAATGTTTGGGCTCCATATCCTTTTGGTTCATTTCAAGTCTTAACACTGCATCATATTTGGTGTTTTGCATGGTAAAGCTGTATATTGCAAAAAAAACAAAGTTCTTTGCAATGAAACAACTAATGAAAGTAATGAGATCCAACACTTAAGAAATACTGATAACAACAGATGACTAGAAACTCCAGCGATCAGATAAATGCGCAATAAAAACATAAAAGATTTCCCTCTGATTTATAGAGCACTGGAAAAAGTGAAAAGGTAAAAAATAGTAAAACACAAGAGTAAATGTCCTTCATTCCAAATGTTCCTTTAGTAAAAGTCCAGCAGCATTCTCAGTAAAGTGTACAAAAAAAAAATTTGGATAATGATTTCTCTCAGTGAGTTAAATTATCACTGCATTAACCTGGAAGAGGTGTTTTAATGTTTTGCTTTGAAAAGCCTTTTCTGCAAAGTAAGAATACTAACTTTATTTGTATCACAGTTACAAAGTACTTTACAATAAAACAAATAATGCAAGAAGTAAGAACAAAAACTGAAGAAATACTGATTAAAAACATTTAACTAGTACCTCCAGCCATCAGATAAATGAATGTGCAGTAAAAAAAAAAAAAAAAAAAAAAAAAAAAGATTTCCCTCTGAAATTTGGTGCAGGAAAAAGTAGAAATCGTCACTGAACGTGTGTACGGCTGTAAAACTGTAGCTCGTTGATTTCCACGTCTGATAATGATGTGCAGCACAGACGGCTCACACAATTACATAATGAGCTGGAGTGATCGTGTCTGGCTCTTAGATAATACACACACACGCACACACACACACACATTTTGATAGCTGTGTTGATGATAATGTGGACTTGATTCTGGTTGGTAATAGAATTGAGAGCGTAGGTTCTTCTGGAGGCATCGAGTGATTGTTTTACTGCTGGTAATCAAACATTATGGAGGTGGTTCAGCAGCCTAAGACAACATCCTGGGTGGAGACGTGTTGTTCAGGTGTAAGCAAACATTTACCTGACAGAACTGACTGTGCATGTTTCTAATTTAATGTGATTAATGTTGGATCACAGAGATAAAACACAAAGTGAGAGTTTGTCCCAGGACTGTCTATATTATATGACTATTATATTCAGAAACGAGAAAAGGAATAAAGTTTTGGTTAATTATCTGATGGAGCTGAGGAATCATTCAGATAACAGATTCTTCTCTCAAGTTCGCAGATTTTTAGATTTTTATTCTCGGGAGCTCTGCACTGGGACGCCTGTTTTATTCAGCAGAATATTTGAGTCTCAATCCCCACGACTGGATGATAGGGACAAAATCAAACATCACAATGTCTTTGATCAAATACCTCTTTTGATATTGCAAGAATGACTGTTGGTGCTGTCATAAGATATTTATACATGAGATTTTTGCTAAATAATCATCAGTAATGTGGATATGATGACGAGGAAGGTAGAGACAAATAATAAAAGAGCTACAACAGTCTAACAAGCTCAGAGAAGATCAGTTTTTTACTGTGATGCAGCTTTTAAATCCAGGAATCAGGTATCACAAGATTACAATCTCTGAAATCTGGTTTCATATCACGATATTGATAAAATATCGATACACCGCCCAGCGCTTTGACACGCCGTGGTCGACTGGTTTGTCAGTGGCTGATGCCGGGTGGCTGATGGCTGATGGGTAATTTTGAAATCATGTTGTTGTTGTTTTAAAGGGAGAAGGAGGCGCCGCAGAGCTCACATGACAGGTGTGAAAGTCCATTTAGAGGCAAAATCCTGGAAGTCCTGCTTGATATTAATCATTAAATGATGCAGACAAACATGGAAAACTGCAACAACTTATGTTGTAGCAGGGTTTTTGCATCTGATTAAAATACAGTAATTTAATAATAATGATGATGATGATTATAGCAAATGAGACACAAAATTGCTGAACTTAGGCTAAATGCACATTTATTTAACACAGATGTTATTGTCTGCATTGTCTCTGTTTGCTTAAGTAGATCTGCACTTCATTAAAAATTTAAAAAAATGTATCAACTAAATAAATGACTACAGGTAATAAAAATAACGGCTTATGAATGAAAAATAAATATGTGTTTACTGTATTTTTTATCAGCAGATGAATTCCACAGCAGCCGCACCGACAGACAGTTTGTGTTTATCGGCCTCGTGAGCACAGATATCAGCTGATTATCTGAAAACGTCAGATATCTCCCCGACCGATCAGCTGATTGATTAATCGGTCTGTCTGCGGCCTGCAGGAGACGGCTGCTGTGTTTTCACCTCAGTGGAATCCAGTTTAGGAAAAAAAAAAAAAAAGGGCTTTTACTCAGCACCAATAGTTTTAAATGGAGGATCAATTTCTTCCTGCTAGAGAAAATGTTTTGTGCCCTTTGGTTGTCTTGAAATCTGTCTCTGTCTGGAGTGCCATCAAGACAGATTTCAATATTGATCGTATTTGGTTGAAGGTGATAATAAATCGATTTGGATCTGACGTGAACAAATCCTCTAAAAAACACCGGGAACTTGATTTTTTTTTTTTTTTTTCTAGACAAAGGTGCACAGACAGTTCATGTTGTGAGATGAATGACAACAAACTCAAAGATCATTCTAGTATCAGTAATCAGGTTTTTGCTCATTGCAGATTAAATTCTCCCCTCTGATTCTTCATGAGTGTTTCATGAATAAATGAATATCATGAAGACAGGTTTCTCCAGGTTTTACTCCTCTGTTATGTTGCTTTTTATTGTGTCTTTTTTCATCTTTTGGTGTTCAAACGTTCTGTGATATTGTCAATGTTGGTATTGTATTGAGTGGAGTCGTGGAAACTTTTTTTTTGCAGCCGTTTCCAGAGAAAAAAAATGATGCAAGTGGATGTCAACATGCCAGACTGAAGTTGTGCAGATGTTGTTTATCGAGCTTTGTTTGACTCTTGCAGGGAGAAGGACTTGACTGCAAAATGCATCATAGAGATGGAGGGAACCAAAACCAGCATCACCAACCTGAAGGTATTTCTGCTTTCACGTTTACAGTGACTGGGGATGAAAAGGAGATTTGCGGCGGAGCGTGTTTGTTCACATGTTTGGTTTTCCCGCAGATCCCCGACGGCATCACCGGGGACTCGATACGCGAGAGAACCAAGACCTTCACGTACGATTTCTCCTACGACTCGGCCGACTGTAAAAGCACCAACTTTGTCTCTCAGGAAAAGGTAAAACGAGCCCCGCGCTGGCCTGAGACACTCCCTCCCTCTTTGTTTCTCTCCCTTTCTCTTTCTGTCTTTGTTTCTGCAGCATGTGCACTGTAGAAAACAGATTAAACACAAATCAGCTTATTCCATTCAGAGGAGGTTTCATTTCGTCTGTTCTTTTCAGATTATCAGTGGTAACAAAAAGCTGGAGTCTGGGTCAGAGCGTGGACTCGTGGTCCTCCTGATCTGGGCCAGAACTGTTTGCTGCTGATAGTGTGTGTGTGTTTGCTCAGGCCTCTAACATGACTCGGCGTCCACGTGCAGTCTTGTCATACGCCTTTTCGGATCATATTACAGCTGCGCGACATCGATACTGAGCTGCTCAGTCATGTGAAAAATGTTTGCACTGATATCCATGTAAACAGAAGACGACCTCAAAGGAAAACCTGGATCCAGAGCAGGACTCATACCAGGTGTCAGGCTGCATTCGTTTAAATGAGACCTGCAGGGGGGCGGGTTATGTTTTTCTAATGTCAACATGAACCGAGTCGACACATGGATATTGTAAATCACTCAATTTGAAGCTGACCAATTGCAATGGCTTATGAACATAACACATAATGTAGAATAGCACTGCAAAAACTCAAAATCTTAAGATTATTTGTCTTATTTCAAGTCAAAAATGTCTTATTTCTAGTCAAAATATCTCATTACACTTAAAATAAGACATGATCACCTCAGAAGTAACTTGTTTTTAGACAATTGTCTCTTGTTTCAAGTGAAAATTTGCTTGTTTCATTGGCAAAATTTGTTTCTTGTTTCTAGCTCATTTTCACTTATTTCAAGTGAATTTTCACTTTTTCCACTGGCAAATTTTGCCAATGAAACAAGCAAATTTTCACTTGTTTCAAGTGAAAATTGTCTAAAAACAATTTACTTCTGAGGTGATCATGTCTTATTTTAAGTGTAATGAGATATTTTGACTAGAAATAAGACATCTTTGACTTGAAATAAGACAAATAATCTTGGTAAGATTTTGAGTTTTTGCAGTGAGCATCAAACAGAAGAGAGAGATACAGCAAATATCCACTCAGTGTCACTTTATCAGCTCCAGCTGTTCAGTCTAATGAAGCTCAGGTCAGCAGCTCTGCCTTAAATTCTACCTTTTAACAAAGTTTATAATGTTCAGTTTTTATGTCTCTTTAATTCTGTGTTTATTACTGAGGTTGTAGTTTGCAGAGGTCTGCTACTGGACTACATTATACTGAGGGGGTGTTTCCAATTTTTTGTCCTTCCGTATTTTATATACATGAGGGGGGACAGAATAGTGGAAACAGCTGTCAGTAAAGTGCAGCACTAACTATGAGCTCAATGCCAAACACAGAAGTGAATGAACACCTCTGTTACCGTGACAACAAGACAAGCTGAGCATTATAAGCAGCAGGAGAGGAAACTTGAATCAGATTAGACTGTATAGATGGACCCGATCAAGTGGACACTGACAGTAAATTGTCTTTATTGTTAGTCAGCATATGCCTTTTCTTTCTTTATTCTTTCTTTATTCTTTCTTTGGATCCCAATGAGCTTCCAGAAGTCGCTAATCTTCCTGGGGTCCATAAAAAAACATCAACAATAAAAACAAGCAATGATTAAAATCACTCTGTATCACAAAAAACAGAAAAAGAGAAAAATACTCACATATAAATAAAAGTCAGGTTTTATTTATGTGTTTGTTTGAAGTGTGTTTACTCATGTCTGATGTTTCATTTTGTGTGCTGTCCACGTAGTTTTTGTGGCAGCGGCTTCCATGTTTTTTTTTATTGTTTGTTTGTTTGTTTTTTTGTTTGTTTTTTGTTTGGTGTGATATGTCTGAGACTCTGCTGCTTGAAGCTCAGGGCGCTGTTGGCCTGATGGTGGCGCTGTGGAAGAACAACTGGGTGTTTACTCATAATGTCTGACTCCAGTGTCAAACTCCATCATTTTCAACTATTGGGCGACGAAAATCAATTGATTTTTTTAAATCACTTTAGAACAAAGTTAGTTTGTTTCTAAAGAGCCGTATGAACAGATGAGCCGCAGCCTGAGATGTTTTGGTTTTTCTCGTGCAGGTCTTCAGAGATCTGGGCTCCGACGTCCTCAAGGCGGCGTTCGAAGGCTACAACGCCTGCATCTTCGCCTACGGCCAGACCGGCTCGGGGAAGTCCTACACCATGATGGGAATCCCAGTGAGACACACACTCGAACACCGGCAGACGCTTTCTGTTGACCCTCCAGGCGTTCAGCAGACGCTCTAACCTCAGAGTTTAACACGACGTCACACGTTGTCGTCAGGAAAGGCTCCGGCCCCGCTTTTATCTCGTTTCATGTTCAGACGATGAGTGGGGCTGCCGGAACGTTTGGAGGGTCAAAGGTCACAAACTGTCTGTAGAATCTCTAGAGGAGAAAGTCAGACGTGTGACGTTTTCTTCATTTGAGTAATCTAATCTGAATCAGATTAGCCGCCACACATCATCAGTAAACCTGCTAGTCAATCCACTCCTCTAAGATTAAGATTACAGCAGAGACAACTATTTGGTAGAAATTTACTAAAAAGTCTCTCTGTTTTAATTTGTGTGACATTTTTTTTAAAATATATATGTTTATATATATTTTCAGAGTAAACTAGGGCTCAAAGATGGGGCAAAAAATAAAAATGAAATTGTGGAATCATAAATTTCTGCATCATTATTTTTATAGGAAAAAAGATGTTTGTTTGTTTTTTAACTTTTGGAGAATACCATTTTCATGCTAGGTGCATTTATAATTCTGTTCTGTCTCTTTTTAACTTAATCAGAAATTTGCTGCTCTTGCCATCTTGTAATTTTTATAATTCTTCAAATAATTAGTCAGCCTCAGAGTGGACTTGTTATCAAGCCCAGCAGAAAAAAATAAATATCTGTGGGGCGAAATAAGGCATCATATGATTCTAATTATTAAAAGTGCTCAGCTTTAACATGAAATGATTCAGAGACGTCGATGTAATAACCATAAACAGATGAGACCATCAGCCTGTCAGCCTCCTCTTCACTCTCCACTCAGTCAGGAAATCTGAGTTGCTTTACGGCACCAAACAGGAAGAGGGCGCTGTTCCTCCGGTCTGACTGAGGTGTTTTGTGCCTGCAGGGAGACGCCGGGCTGATCCCCAGGATTTGCGAGGGTTTGTTCAGCCGCATCGCCGGAGCGAGTCGACGAGACGAAGCGTCGTTCCGCACGGAGGTCAGGTGAGCGACACGCCGGCCTGCCACCTGCCACCTGGACCAGACAGTCAACACCAACCCCGGCCGTGTTGGGACAGACGTTTACTGTCCAATCAGCACCCGCCACCCGCCAACACGGGGAAATATTCACAGTGGAGGGGCATAAACAGGCCCACTGAACCAAAACAAACAAAGCAAACAATGAAAATAAAGTAGAAACGCCTCATTTAATGAAAGGCGGTGAAAAGATGAGAGGGGAAAGGAACAAATCATGAAACATGACCGTGACATGTGTTCTTCACTTTGCTCAGTTTTCTCAGATAAGAGCCGATTCATTTCATTCGTCATGGAGACAAAAACAACACAAAAGTCATGCAACCCTTTAAAACCCGAGCAAATTAAATCAATTTCTTACCGGGAATTACCGCAGCATCAGCGAAAAATTAAAGAAATTAAAGATAATTAGCAAAACAGAATTACCAGAAAATTATCCAAAAAAATACAAGAAAGCAGTTATTACAGTGATCTGTAGATATCAGATCAGTGATTGATACTTATATTTAAATTTTAGTGAAAAGGCACCTGAATGCAACTTAAAGCTGTGAGTCCCCCAGTGGGAACAAAACTGCCTTTTTCAATAATTTTTCACAATTATCAAAAAATAAAAAAATAAAAGCAGGTGTTTAAAAAATCTGATTGGTCAGTACGGTTACACATACACAGATTTTCCACTGTCACTCCCAATATGACATATTCCAGATGTGATGCAGGTCATGTAGGCAGCATATTCCATTTGGATATTGCTAATAAGGCCTTTTTCTGAATGTGTAATTATCCGATTAAGACATCAGGATATGCCGACAGTGCTTTCACAAGAGAAAAGCCCAAACATCTGATCGAAAGGAGAAACACGCCTATTTTAAAACATTATGAAAGACTTGTTTTTTGAATATGAGCAAATATCACAACATCGACCTTTTCATTCGGTGGCTGAAGGGATGGGGGAGCGCTGCATGTCAACAGGAATATTAGTGGAATATTCATCCTCATCATCCATGAAAACAGCTTCGCTTTTTCAGGAAAAGAACAAAACCTGGAATATTTTGTGCATGTAAATGTGTGTCTGCTGGTGACTGCTGTAACTCCTGCAGGCCACCAGATGTCACTAGTCCAGTCATTTTATGAAAAACCCTAGGACAAATTGCAAGAGAAGCAAACTCGACTGATTTTGTATCCTCAGTTTGTCCTGAGTGAGGGGAAAAAAGTCCCAAGAAATCCCATTGGTGGAAAGTTTTGACAATCACCTATTTATGACCACATATTACCAAAAAACACTGTTTTTAACACACAGGGGAAAGGGGTTCAACATTTTACTTTCAGATATCACTATAAAAATTCACAAGTTGATTACACACACAAAGACAAGAGAAAAAGTCAATTACAAGTTCTTTGAATTATTCTGTTTACACATGCATATCACACATTATCTGATTTGATATGCGCTAATAAGGAATATAAGGAATAAAGAGACATTTAAACAGTGAATTACAAGGTTACTATATATATAGTAACCTTGAATTAAAAGGTTACGACATAACAGTGAATTAAAAGGTTACTCAGGACATACTGAGGATACAAAATCAGTTGAGTTTGCTTCTCTTGCAATTTGTCCTAGGTTGACCCCAATTTTGGCCTAAAATTACTGGACTACACTGTGTTACTGAATTTATTTTTTTCATCACAAACGGCGATGGGTGGGTTCCGCCTTTTGAAGCTCCGGGTCTTTCCTCCTGGTTTAAAACGTTGCGTGTTTTGGAAACGAACCCTGAAACAGAAGTTAGTGGTGAGGCAGGTCAGGCCGGCTGTGACCGGTGTCCCCTGTGGTTTCCTGCCCTCAGCTACCTGGAGATCTACAACGAGCGAGTGAGAGACCTGCTGAGGAGGAAATCCACCCAGACCTACAACCTGAGGGTGAGGGAGCACCCCAAGGACGGCCCGTATGTCGAGGGTGAGACCACAGCCTCCTCTCAGTGTCACGCACATATCATCATTATTACTGCATTTTTCAGTGCAGTTTTATTTCTTTTTACTCTGTTACCTGGAAGGAAATGGGTTTAAACACAGTGGGCGGCAAAACACAAACAAACATTCATACAGGAGCTCTCATGAAATATAAGAACATCATAAATAACAGTAATAATAAATAAAGCAAACAGAAGACAGAGATCAGTTTCAATTCAATTCAATTTTATTTATTTATATAGCCCAGAATCACAAATTACAAATTTGTCTCAAAGGGCTAGATACTCAGTAGCTACTTTAGGTATACATAATTAATGGAGCCATGATACAAATACTTTACTTTTTTGTGAAGTTTTAATTAAATGACATTGTAAAAACAACAGTTTTTTTTTCCCTTTAACAGTTTAATTAATCATTCAGTGTTTAAAGTGTGAAAACTACTGAAGGCATTGATCAGAGTCTTTAAATTGCTCCCCAAGTAAAAAAAACCCTCAGTGTTATTTTTTATGATATGAACAAAGAAAAGGAAGGCAGTGATAATTAAAATTTTCTTCTGATCAGTGAAGTGACTCCCTGCCTCCGCTCGACAAAGGTTTTTTCTCAGTCTTTGTTCAGTCTGAGTGGTAGTTTTAGTGTTTTTGATGTGTGTTTATAGAGTCTGGCAACTCATTTTACCGTCAGTCTGACCTCTGACCTCTGACCTCTGACCTCAGATCTGTCCAAACACCTGGTGCAGAACTACAGCGACGTGGAGGAGCTGATGGAGGCCGGCAACATCAACCGCACCACCGCCAGCACCGGCATGAACGACGTCAGCAGCCGCTCCCACGCCATCTTCACCATCAACTTCACGCAGGTGAGAGCGCCGGCACCTGAACCCGAGACCCCAGCACAAAACACAGGGCATTATGGGTAGGAGGAGACAAAACGAAGCGTACGCTGAAGCTCGTTCCCATGCGGTTCGAAACACCAGAGAAGAAGAGACGGATCAGTCCATCACATGCTCTCTGGAAAGTTTGTTCCAGCCCGGGAGAGACGGGAGATTCAATGAATTACGGGGGAAAATCATAGAATATTATGGAGTTATGTAACCCTCAATTTAAAATAATTTAAAAAATCAGTGAGGAGTTAAACACCAAACGTAATATTTATTTTGCGTCGTGTTCATGTTACGTTCACTTTCCGCCTGAGGAATAAAACAGATTAATAAACTTTAATTAGTCCTCTGAATCTGAGGTGTGCGTAAAATTTTGGCCAAAGAAGAAAAAAACCCTCATGTTTGTGTCAGTCGTGGAAACTCAACATTTTAGTCAGGGAAGAACTGGGCCGTCATGTTCAGTGAAGAGTCACTGAAACTGGTTTCACTGGGAGAGTGAAAGATGGAGAGGGAAGTTTACAGCAAGCAGCTTTTACTTTTGACTGCATCAGATGATTTTAGCTCTTTTCTCATCTGTATTTATTTCCTTATATCCTCATATCAGGTAGCGGCTGCATTCGTTTAAATGAGACCTTCCTGATTATTTTAGACTAATTTCAGATGTTTTTTTTTTATTTTAAATCAATCAATTTGTCGCCTTGCAATCAATGACAAACTGCATGTTGGCTCATGAAAATAACACGTAATGTAGAATTACATCCAGCAGAAGAGAGAGATGCAACAAACACACAGACGACAGGTTTGACTTTTACCTCCCAGAGGAAAATAAAATAACTGATCTCTCCATCTTTCCTCGAAAAATCTCCCTTCCATGTCGACCTTTTCCCTTCTGACAGCAGCTTTGAAAAACTAACATTATATCATAAAATAACAGCCTGCTGGGTTTTCCTTTGCTTCCAGACGATGGATAGTTTGTAGCGCTAAGTCTAATTAATTTATCTTTAATCATTGAATTATCAGTTTATAATAGAAACCTTTCTTGTTACACACAGTTGATTATAATTGGATGCAAAAATTTAAATTAAAAAAAAATGTTTTGATTTAAAAATGTTTTTTTTTTCTTCCTGCTCCCCTCTGAAACACAGTCGGATGAGACGAGTTTGCGTTTCAGATTTATATCTTAGGGTCAAATGTCTCTCTCTCTCTCTCTCTCTCTCTCTCTCTCTCTCTCTCTGTCTCTCTCTCTCAGGCGAAGTTCGATGCGGAGATGCCCAGTGAGACGGTCAGTAAGATCCACCTGGTGGACCTGGCGGGCAGCGAGCGAGCCGACGCCACCGGAGCGACGGGCGTGCGGCTGAAGGAGGGAGGCAACATCAACAAGTCGCTGGTGACGCTGGGAAACGTCATCTCCGCCCTCGGTGAGGAGAGCGACCCCGACCGCCTCGACGCCACGCTCAGAAATACGTCTGCTTACATGCAGATCGATAAACTGAATCACGCTATTATTTTTTTAAGTCACTCTGAATCTGTCCAAAAGCATGACCAAAATGTTATAGACCAGTAAAACATGACTTTTTTTTTTATTGTTTTATTGTAAAGTCACAAAAATGTAATGTGTTGTGAGGTTATGAAGCCGCTGGGTAACCATACATTTTAAAGGGGCGGTCAGTAATGTGTGACCTCTACTGGCCACCAGGAGGAACTGCAACAACAACACCGCTGCAGCTGATTTCCCTCACGTTCGCTTTGAGTGACAGTCAGATCTTCACAGAGACAGAATTAACCAACCAAAGTGTGTTTTGATTTAGCCCACTGAGCAAAATTCAACATATTTCTCTTTTAAAGTATTATTATTATTATTATTGTTAATAATAACAATAATAATAATAATACTACTTAGGTCTGTGAGGACAACTTTTTTTTGTTGAAACATGTCTTGCCTCAGAAAAAAACCCTCCTTGCCCTAATCCTACAATATAAATGGGTTTAATTTTTTTTTTTTTTTTTTTTTTTTTTAACAGGATAAAAGATATTAAAAAATTCAAAGTGTGGCTTTTATAGATTTTATAGTGGTTATATGTTTTTTTAGACAAGAAACTGTTTTCTAACAAATCATCTGAGTCTACACAGGCCAAGGTCCCATTTTTAAAATATTCCTGAAAAGAAATAAAAGGTATTTTGATCAGATGGTTAAATGAAACATTTCACAATAAAAGCCTGCCCCTGGGCTGGGGAGTTTCAGAGGCTTAAGATCTCGTCTGTGATCAGTTTTTATTTAATTACATGAGCAAAATTCCCTGTATTTCTTTTTACAAATATTAATAAATAATACTTTCGTCTGTGAAGGCAAATTTTTTGCTGAAAAGAGTCTTTTCAACTATTATTTTCCTACTTTTTAAATATTTTATTGTGAAGTCATGAAAATTAAACATGTTGTGCTGTCACAAAGCCACAGGGTCACCATGCACTTAGAAGCCTGTAAAGAAAATAATAATCAGAACTCTTTTATTTTATTCTTTTATTTAATTTAATTTTATTTTATTTTTATTGTATTTATATTGATCTGGCCTGTCAGTCCACGTTATAGTTCTTGACATGTGGCTTGTTGCTCCAGCTGACTGTGTGTGTGTGTATGTATGTCTGTGTGCGTGTGTGTGTGTGTGTGTGTGTGTGTGTGTGCAGCCGACCTGACGCAGGACGGCGTGAACACCAACCTGAAGAAGAAGTCTGTGTTCGTCCCGTACAGAGACTCGGTGCTCACCTGGCTGCTGAAGGACAGCCTGGGCGGGAACTCCAAGACCATCATGATCGCCAGTGAGCAGCTCACACACTCCTCTGTCTCACACACTCCTCTGGCTCACACACTCCTCTGGCTCACACACTCCTCTGCCTCACACACTCCTCTGTGTCACACACTCCTCTGGCTCACACACTCCTCTGGCTCACACACTCCTCTGTCTCACACACTCCTCTGCCTCACACACTCCTCTGCCTCACACACTCCTCTGTCTCACACACTCCTCTTCCTCTAAAGGCTGCACATGTGCTGCCCCCTGCTGGCCGTGTCTCAGGCCTGCAGCTGATCCCCTCAGCAGATTCTACTCTGACATGGGATTCAGGAACAAGGAGATCCTGCTGATCTGAGCCCAGAATCAGCAGATTGTTTTCTTCTGAATCGGCCCAAGTCACAGCAACGTCTCTTCAGAGTCCAGATGCTGAGGAGGAGGTTGGGGTTCTGGACTCAGACCAGCAGGATTTCCTTCTGACTGGACCCCACAGGAGGAGGACAAAAAGTAGTTTTCACTGTTTTTTTTTTTTTTTGCAAATTTGCGACTGAATAAGAATTTTCAAGTTTTTCCTCCTAAATTTGTGAGTTTTCTCCTCACAAATTTACCCGTTTAATTTCAGAATTTAGATTTTTTTTTCTGAATACAAGCACGACCACCCCGCGCCGGCTCCATAATTTTTTTTCCCCCTGCAGTGTTCCTGGTACGCTGTCGGCGATATTGGATTTCATTAGCAGCAAATTAGTTTTTAATTTTTCACAAGTATCTTATTATCAGTGTTTCCAGAGTGGTGAAGTCAGAACACACTAATGTGCTTATCTTGGCTTCTGGGTTCATGTTCCTTTTTTTGTGTTAATCACATCATTTGTTTTGGTCCTTCATCTCTGTATGTGAATGTAAATGTGTGTACATTTATAATGCACATTATGTGATTAGCTCAGTAAATAGATGTAGTTGTGTTATGCAGTGTCAACACAATATTTCAGTTAACTGATTTTGTTATGTAATGTCTCGCATATTAAAAAAAAAAGAAAAGCCAGTAATAATTTATGTATATAGATGTGTGTATATTTGATGTTCTTCCTCTCCTCCCCTCTCTCCGGCAGCCGTTTCTCCCGCGGACGTGAACTACGGCGAGACGCTCAGCACGCTCCGCTACGCCAACCGAGCCAAGAACATCATCAACAAGCCCACCATCAACGAGGACGCCAACGTCAGGCTGATCAGGGAACTGCGGGCTGAGATCGCCAGGCTCAAGGCTCTGCTGGTGCAGGGCAACCAGGTAGCAGCCACACACACACCCACACACACACACACCAAAACCCCAGAACCACACACACCGCACAGAGGAGTGCACGTGTTGGACGGCTTTTGTGTGAACGGGCCAATCACAGTGGAGAGGAGGCGGGGTTTGAATGTAATCTAACCAACGACAGCAGAGAAAGTAGTGATTCATGCTTTTATTGTGGAAAGGTGTAGTGTGACTCTATAAAATAGATTGAATTAAAAAAAAAAAAAAACACTGATTGAAAAGTTGATGTTGAGCTGAGCGTCTGAGAGTTAAACATCAGGCAGTTTGGTCAGTAACTTTTTTTAAAAATTTTTTTTTTTTTACCCAATTTCATCTTATCAGCACAAAATGTAGTTAACCAAGCAACTTTTTTTCTTTTTTCTTTTTTTCTCAATAAAACAGAGGATCTGTGCTCTGAGATCTGAATCTGAATAGACTTAACCTTGAAATCGTGTTCATCGTATTTTAATTTGAAGTTTTTCTGTCGTCTTCAGGCTGACGGTTGTCACTGGCTGGTCGAGTTCTGAAATTTGCAGAAAAACCTCGAGTCCTCCTTCAGTTTTGTTGATGTTCATGTTATTTTTTTTTTTTAGGGCTGAAGAGCTCTGCGGTGGTTTATTGTTTTATCCAAGAACCCAGGAAAATGGTTCTCAGTCCTGTTGGGACTTTTTTTTTTCCTTCATCTTTTTATTTCACAATGATTCAGCAACAAAAAAATGTACGCTCTGATACGACATCAGTAACAATAATTTGTACAATTTCTTTTTTTACCCACATTATTTCCTACCCTCCCCATTATTCCCTAGGGAAACAAAACAGAAAGAAAAATAAATAAATAAATAAACAGTACAAAATCAGACAAATACATTGAGGGAGAATAAAATAAAATAAAATAGGGACTTTTTAAAAATGCAAACATGGTCATCAAAGTGAAATTAAAGGAGAAATTCACCCTAACAGCGCTCTCCTTAACACCCCCGCCCAGCGCTGCAGCCTCGACAGACCTCAGAACTCTTTTCCTGTTCTTGCTGCCCTGCGGCTTTCACATGCGACAACTTTGGGATGTTCCCTTGGTTTGTTGAAAGGCATTCTGGGAAATATAAGACATCGGCAGCCGATGTAGAAGCGGGTGAGGCAGTTTGAGGGAAATTGAACTTACATTAAAGTGTATCATTTGTTATCATCGTCACTAAGTAGTTCCTGGAATACACTGAACATTAAAGATTGATAAGGAAAACGATTGATGATCATAAGACCGTCACAGTGTTGTTTTGTTTGTTTGTTTGTTTTGATAACGGTTTGCCTCGAAAGATTTTTTTTTTTTTAACGGATGCACGATAATAACGGCTTGTCATCGGTATCACATGATAAAGGCTCTCAAATGAAATATGGGCATCCGACTGAAACGAAAAATTCCACCAATATTGTTGCCGATGTTAGTATTGATTTTACAGTCCACTCATGTTCACATGATCCCGATGGATTTGTTTTTATAACTTGTGAAACGGTTCCAACCCCGTTCCAGTGGGATCAGTATTACAGTTTGGTTTGGTTTTACAGTTTTATTTTGAAAGAAAATGCCATATAAAATAAATATGGCATGTTTTACATAACCTAAACTGATAGTAGTTTTCTTATTTAGCCCAGTTAATGTGTTCATTTTGAGAAGATTTTTGCTTTATGCCTGCATCTGCCGGTGGGCCTTCACAATAAGAGCGGGCATAATAAAATGTTAATTGCACTGCAGGAGAGACTTGATGTTCTCTGTAGTGAGGTAGAAAAATAAAATATGTGCATATATCGGCAAAAAATTCAATATTGTGCATGGCTGTTGTTTTCCAACCTCTCCCTTTGAGTGTGTGTGTGTGTGTGTGTGTCTGTGTGTGTGTGTTGAGGTGGAGCTGGTAATTGCCCTGACGTTGACTCAGCATATTTATTCCTGCATGAATCACTGAGGCACATTGCTGTCGGCGCGCTGTCAATCAGTGTTTCTGTGTGTGTTTCTGTGTGTGTGTGTGTGTGTGTGTGTGTGTGTGTGTGTGTGTGTGTGTGTGTGTCAGATCGCTCTGCTGGACTCTCCCACGGCGCTGAGCATGGAGGAGAAGCTGCACCAGAACGAAGCCCGAGTAAGTCTGACGCCGTGATGTCACGTTTACCTTCTCAGCAGGTGCAGGCGCAAAACGTCCACATGGATCAAGAACGATGCTTTTTAAAATAGATTTTCAGAATAAGAGCTCTTAAGTGAATGCTGGTTTCCTGGCTGGAGATGGAATAGACAGTAGAAAGTTCCTTCCTTGTTCCACAGCGCTGACAAAAGTTGAAGAGTTTTGGGTCATTTTTTTTCACAATTTAGCAGAAAATAGAGATTAGTTTTGAAAATGTGGCAGATTATCACTTTAATCTGATGGCAAAGGGGCCGTGAAATCATTTGAAGTGCAGTTTGGATGGTAAAATAGTTCTCTGAAGGCGTTTTTGAGAGCCTCTGCGGCATCAGACGATACAGACGTTCAGTCAGTCTCCTGCGTGTTCTCCCTCAGGTTCTGGAGCTGACCAAAGAGTGGACCAACAAGTGGAACGAGACGCAGAACATCCTCAAGGTGAGAGCGCGTTCATGTACAGCACCTCGCTAAATCCTCATAACCTCCAGTGGAGCTGTAGCGTGAACATCAGGACAGGAGGAGTTTTACTGTTTGAATGTCAAGTCACTTTTAAAATGCTCTACAGTCGTGGTGGAGGGATTTACAATACAAATGTATAGGATTAAGAGAGGAATACATAAAAGCCAAGACCAAAGTTGAAAACATATTTGTGAATATAAAACACAACGCTGCTGGAAAACAGACGACAGTGATGCTTCTGCCACAGCATTTTTCACAGATTTCTTTTTCCAAAGTTAAGTCAGTGGCAGCAGTGACAGTAGCACACAGAGGACCGTATTAAAGCTCCGGCCCAGTTTAATCTCTCCAGAACGTTCCTCTGCTCTCCTCCCAGAGCGAGCAGTGGGGTTTCAGAGCTGCCACATCACTCCTCCTCCCTTTCCTCCAGCCGCTGGTTTCCATTCATTCCACTACGATATGAACATGAACTTTCAGAGACTTCACACTTTCTTCACTCCAGTTTTCCATCAGCGGGATAAAGTCCTCCACATGAGTTTTCCTAAAAGCAGCAGCACTGTTGGCTTTTCAAGACTTTTTCACACTGAAACACTCCCTCCTCCTCCTCCTCCTCCTCCTCCTCCTCCTTTCCCCGGGGAAAATAGTCCCCGGGGAAACGTTTTGCTTTCCACAGCCAATTATCAGCTGTGTGGTTTCTGAATGTTGAGGACTTCACTCAGAAGCAGAACATTATAAGGCGGCTGCTTCAACCACAAACTCATATTTTGATTATAAGTTGTGAAATCTTTAGCTTCCCTGACACGATTTGATAAATGGTGTGTTGACATGGAGAATGTGGAGGAATTGTAGCCGAACATTCAAAATCATTGGTGTGGTCCTTTTTTTTTTTTTTTTTTTTTTTTTTTTTTTTAAATTTATTCAAAATATGGTGTCCAAAACAATTCACACTGTATGTTATGAGCAGGCATGATGCTGTTTGAATATTTGAAGACATACAGTTTGAGAAAACCTAGACTGTTGGGAATTAGTTTTGTACAAACATTTCTCAAAGATCTAAAATGTTCAATCAAAAGCATGAAGTGAGCGGTGAACATGGTGTTATGTCTTGAGAGATAATGATAATTTCCTCAGTGGACTCAGACTTTTGCACTTCAGTGTAAATAAAGGATGATCAGAAACACCTTTTCACGGTGGATTTGAACATGTGAATGAAATGTGGTCGTCTCAGGAGGAGACTCTGGCTCTGAGGAAGGAGGGCATCGGCGTGGTGTTGGACTCGGAGCTGCCTCACCTCATCGGCATCGACGACGACCTGCTGAGCACCGGCATCATCCTCTACCACCTGAAGGTCAGAGCTCCACCTGCACAGACACTTATATACCAAACCCTCCTCAGAGTTCACAGGTTACTGCCTCCTCAGTGTGTTTTTCTAAATGTTTTTCTCATCTTCACTTCATAAAAGTTAAAAACATGACAAAAAAATCACCTCCTGCGCATCCTGGAAAACCTGGAAACTTACAGACCGTTTTTTTTCTGCCCTTTGAAAACTGTTAAATGTCCTGGAAATATTAGTGAAATCCTGGAAAATTAAATCATGTATTCAAAGGCTTTAAGTGTGACGTGTGTATGGAAGCCCACAGAGGTCAAAAACATGCTAGACACACACACTTTGATTAACACAGTGTTTGCACGTTGTTAGTGTGTTGCCAACTTTTCAATTTTTCAATCATTTTTTTCAATCATTTTTCAATTTATTTTAGTTTTAATTATTTTTCAAAGTGGTTCTGGTAGTTCAGTTTTTATTTTTTTTTGAAAAATTTTATTAGTTTCTGTCAGGGGCAAGACAAAAAAAAAAAAAAAAAATACTGTATAGTTAAAACTCAAATAAAAGGGCAGATGAACAACCAAATGATAAAGACAAAAATTAAAGACATTTTCTTTATAATTTTAGTTTATAGTAGTTTTGTGTAGGTATAATACAGTTTCACACAGTTATTTTTTTTTAAAGCCTTGTTTTAGTTTTTATTTCACTTAAGGAAAATGTTTCATACCTAGTTTTTGTTATTTCTTTAGTTTTCTTCAACGATAATGATTTTGGTCGACAGGCCGTCATCGGAGGTTTGATTTGAAACAGTGAGAGTACAAATGTGTTTGGATTAAATAATTTTTTCCCCTCATGTTTTACACTAATTACGTGCTAGCAAACTAACAGCTTCACAGCAAGAATAACCCTGAAATGTCATGAAAGTCTGTTGAAATCTGGATCAGCTTTCCACTAAATAGACAGAGGCGGGGGGTCGGAAGACAAAAGTACATCCAGTGGTAACAGTGTTCAGATTAACACGAGGGGGGAATTTTTTGATGTGTTCCTTAAACGATGACACCAGCCAGAATCTGTTTGTATGAGGAGGAAAAGCTTGCGGCAGAGAGAGAGGTTAATTTCTCTTGTTTTGTGTGTGACTTTGTGTTTTGGTGTCTCTGCAGGAGGGCAGGACGTACGTGGGCAGGGAGGACGCCGCCACCGAGCAGGACATCAGTGAGTGAGCCGCCCGTCACCGGCCTGCAGATCAAAATGAACTCGTAGAGCTGCAGGGAAGCACTAATTAGTCGTTCAGTCGCATTAAAGCAGCAGCATGTAAACTGTGACCTTCACTGACCTCTGCTGGCAGCCAGGAGGAACTACAACAACATCTGAACTCGTCTTTACTCAGTCAGTCCGAGGTGCTCATGTGGGTTAACCGGCCCTCGTTGTGTTAGTGATAAAATAGTAAAATACTTTTTATGTCAACCTGAAGATTTCATCACAGCTGTTTTGAAAGTCTGATGAACTCACCAATAATCAGTTCTGCATTCACTTTATCCAAGGAAATCACAGTGTTTGTTTTCAGCTGCTAAAAGGCACCAGGGAACAGCAGATAACACATAATAATAGTTAACATAAGAAGTAAAAACAGAAGATTTAATACCGTGGTGCCCTGGTAGCTCACCTGGTAGAGCGCGTACCACCTGTGGAGGCCGAGTCCCGATGCAGCGTCCTGGGTTTGAATCCGACCTCGGGCCCTTTTCTGTGGTCGCCCCCTCTTTCTCCTCTGCCTCAAATAAAGCAGAAATACCAAAAAATAATCTATAAAAAAGATTTAATACAAACAGTTTTTTTGCTCACATTTCCTGCATTTCCTGTAGCTGCTTCACAATAAAAGTCCCCTGCTGGTTTTCCAGTGGAAATCTTTTACTAATCTTTCTCACGGCCTACAGTAAATCACTTTGTAATCTCTGCTTTTACCTGGATGCCATATTAAAGTGTTTGACTGTGTTGTGACATTGAAAACATTCGCTGGCAGTGGAAAGTGTCCCTGATGTGCTGCCTGTGTCTCCCCCCTCAGTCCTGCACGGTCTGGACCTGGAGAGCGAACACTGCATGTTTGAGAACCAGAACGGGACGGTGACGCTGGTGCCGCTCGGCGGGGCTCAGTGTTCGGTGAACGGAGTTCAGGTGACCGAGCCGGCGCAGCTGAACCAAGGTGAGAGGAACAGAGAGCCAATCAGAGGAGAGCTGGGACAGGGGGGCGGGGCTCAAATGTCATTGGTGGGTTAAAAAGAAAAAAGTCAAAACAAAAGATGAAGAAGCAGCTTTTAGTTTCTATGCACCAAGTCTGGAACAAACTTCAAGCAGATCTGAGGTCTGCTCCAAGTCATAGCGCTTCTAAATTGAAGTTTAAAACTTTACTGTTTGCCACTGCCTTTTGCTCTATTTTGAATTTTAACTGTAAAGCACTGAAACCTTTTTCCTTTTATCTACATAAAATTATACAATATATAATATATAATACATATATACAATATAATTGCCTTGCTTTGCTCTGCCTTAAGTAGAAATAAAAATACCCAGCACTTACTTCAGTGAAAGTGAAAAGTGTGTGATTTAAAATGCAGTGGTCGTAAAGTTGAGTTAGTTTGTGAGAACGGAATCTTTTCTATGTGACTCTGAATGGACGAGAGCACAGAGTTCAAAGTTGATTCCCTGACGAGGAAAAACGAGAAGTGACAAAATTAAGGTGACAAACAAAGTGACGGCTGATTCCTCCTCTCCTCTCTGCTGTCTCTGTTGTTCAGGCGCTGTGATTCTGCTGGGCAGGACAAACATGTTTCGCTTCAACCATCCGAAGGAGGCGGCCAGACTGAGGGAGAAACGAAAGGTGAGACTTTATTTCTTTCAGCGCCTGTCGATCCTGAGGGAAGCCAGACAGGCCAGAGGTGTCATGGTGCTGGTGTCGACTTTTAATAAGTCGTGTCAGAAAGAAATCAGCCACTGGGGTTTTGTTGGACCGATGGAACTAAACAACCTGGAGTCACACAAAAGTATATTGGGCAGTTTGTTCGCCAGGTAATAATACAGCTGATTTTTGCATAAAACTCGACCATCTTGTCGTCCTAAATCACATCACAAGAGCGTCACATTCCAGTCCCCTCACTCTGACTGCCTGTGCGTTTTAGACCTGATTTTAAGATTTTACTGATAACCTTAAAATTACGTGATCGTCTGACTGCAAGTTATATTTTAGAGTTGAGGCTGAAGACTAACAGAGACTGAGCCTTTGCTCTCAAGAACATGCTTCATTATTTTTTAATGTTTTGCATGTCGGCCAGCCCAAATGGCAGTCGGAGGTAATTGAAATTGAAACACTTTCCATCAGTCCTGTAAATTGAGGTCATCAAATGGTACACAGCACATGTGTAGCTCATGTGTTCTGATCTGTTCAGTGGAACTTGTTTATAGCCAAAGGATAGATCAGTACAACACAGAGGTGGATTAAAACATAAAAACACAACAATGAGAGGTGCTAATGACGATAATATTCAAAAAGAAAGAGTAGATCTCCCCACAACAACATAACCAAAAAAAAACGTTTTGTCTCTGCACAGTCCACATTTTACCTGTGGTGTTCCTCAGGGCTCAGTTCTCGGCCCAGTTATTTTTTCTATGCGTGTGTGTGTGCTTCCTCTGGGTCAAGTAGGGCATTACAGCTTTGAACATCAGTATCGGGGAGCTGCTCTGAACGCTGTCTGAGTGTTGACCTCTGACCTCTGACCTGTGAAGCTGACCTTAGCTGTTTTTATTCTTTTTTTTTCTCCTCAGAGTGGTCTGCTCTCCACATTTAGCCTGTCCATGACCGATCTGTCCAAGTCATGTGAAAACCTCTCCACTGTCATGCTGTACAACCCCGGGTGAGTAGTGGAGTACTGTGTGTGTGTGTGTGTGTGTGTGTGTGTGTGTGTGTGTGTGTGTTGACAAGACTGTACAAATATACATAAATGCATCTGCTGCATGTGGTAATCAGCCTGGGCCCTGAGGTGCATCTCCTCCTTCTGCATCAAACCCCTCAGGACTCTCAGGTTCTTCTCTCCATGTGCCCGTGCTGCTGCTCAGCTTTTTTCTGATGCAACAGATCAGATTCATTTTGCTTATTTGCACAAAGAAAGTGAATACAAGAGAGAGAGGATAAATAACAAAAACAAACATTGCACGGGCAAACTAGCTCTCGGCTCTGGTAGTTTAAGGATAATTCCAGTATTTTTCAACTTGGGGCCTGTATTGGGAGCCTTGCCAAACTGCTGTCAGATGCTTAAAATAACAATCTGAACCTAACAGTGGCAAAAAACAGGGTTTTTTAGTGGAAGTAATCTGACGAGCGAACTTGTCCCTTGTGATTACGCTACAGCTCATTTTGTGACTGCTGACTGAAGCGATCTAGCTCAGTAATGTACCAATTCCCAAATAAATTACCCTGGACCAATAGACCAAGTCTGAAAAAAGTATCCCTAAATACATTGGCATCCAGATGACCCCAATGGTAGGAAAAATGGGGCTCAGGTTGAAAAATACCAGAGTTATCCTCTTAATAAGACCCACAATAAGGCCAAAAAACAGCTAAGAAACCCTGTGGAAATCAGCTGGAAGGAAAGCAGATTTTGTCTGACAGCATCCAACTGCCAAGAAAACTTTACACAAATCTCCAAAAACTGTTGCAAGATTATAAAGTGCAAGTCAGGTGCATTTCCATCAGTGGTGTAGGAGTAAATCTGCTTCCTTTATGTCAAAAAACCAGTGTAAAGAAATGTGAAAATTACTTAAAAAATGAATCAGTATTAGAAGTTCGATATAGTTAATTCCTTTGTGTCCTTTTTCTTATTCTGTTCATTTATAGTATCACAACTTTTATTACAACATTCAATCAGAAATGGGTTGTTTTGCCAATTTAGGTTCATAAATTGGTCTTAAATTAAATTTCAGGTAGCATTTTAAAAAAAAAAAAAAAAAAAAAAAAAAATCTTTGAACGTCCCATATTTTGCTGTCTGAAACATCCAGATAGGCTGCTGACACTATTTATCAAATTCAGCTCTGAAAACGTACATTGTCAAATCATAAAGCCTTATCAAGTTGGGGCCAGCTATTTTGAGGATTTTTTTTTTTTTTGTAAAACTTCTGAGTGTGTAAAGATCTGCCCGCCCTGTGGTGGCCCTCGCAGCTCTTTGTAAACGGTAGCTTGGTTTGTTTCAATATGAAGAACACATTTCACACTCCCTGCTCAGCGTCCTTTGAATTAACTGCTGTGTCTGCCCTGTCCCACCGGCAGTCTCTTCACTGACAAGGGCCCCATCTTCCTCAGGTAGACCGAGCCGCAGTGTCTTCACTGTCCGTCCACTTCCTGTTCGACTGTCCCGTCTGTCCAACAGAGCTGTGTGTTGACCCGTCCAGTCCCAAACTGAACCC
Source organism: Myripristis murdjan (assembly GCF_902150065.1). NCBI lineage: Eukaryota > Metazoa > Chordata > Actinopteri > Holocentriformes > Holocentridae > Myripristis > Myripristis murdjan. Next base: position 4,047,953 of record NC_043980.1, on the reverse strand, counting down.
GCATCACCTGTCTTTGTTATTTTGCACGCCACCCTGCTTGCTTGTGTCACCGCTTTGACGTCTAATAGTGCGAAATGTGCTCGACAGCCATTTGCTTTTCATAACGCCCGTCATTTCATTTGGAGCTTGTCGTTTCGTGTCGGCTGCAGATTTCAGACACCGAAAAATGGATATTGATTTTAAGTTTTTGTGTCGTCAGGTTGGAGTTTGAGAGACAGCAGCGAGAAGAACTGGAAAAACTCGAGCACAAAAGGTAGGAGAATTTTTTTGTTGGCCATGTGTTTAAGTGATTCACTCCAGGTTTGACAGTTTCAAGTTTAAGCTGTTTTCACACCCACAGGTTTGGAGTGTTTCCTCCTCTATTTTGGTTCATTTAGCATAACCATTGTACAAACACCTAAAACTGTATGTCTCAATCCTCCAACAAGACAACAGATAATATTAACATAACATCAGGCTCCTTGGAAACCAGGAGGAAACTCAAGCATCACAAGATAAAGTGTGGACTGATGCCCATATTCAGCTTTCTTCTTCTTCTTCTTCATGTGTTCTTAACTGGTCTGAACACCACAGAAGAAGAGGTAGACAAGTCCATCATGTTGGAGGAAGTTACTCGAATTAGAGCCTCCTTCCTTACTTTCTCATCAGCATCGAGTAAAGGAGGAGATAACTAAATAGCTATCAGTGCTACATTTCATGTGACTTAAGAAAAATTAGTTTCTCGTACATTGTGATCCACACTTTACACTAATAGCGTGTGTGTGTGTGTGTGTGTGTGTGCTCGCTGCAGGAGGATGATCAAGGAGATGGAGGTGAAGCAGCAGAGTGAGAAGGCAGAGCTGGAGCGCCTGCAGCTGGAGGTGGAGACTCAGCGGAAGGAGTCGGAGGAGGTGCAGCAGCGGATCCTGCGGCAGGAGGAGAGCCTCCGCCGCCGCAGCCAGGACATCGAGAGCCGCCTGCGCGACCTGATGGCCGAGAAGGAGCGCTTCGAGGAGGAACGCCGCTCTGAAATCCAGGACGTGGCCAGTCATCGGCGGCTGCAGCGGAAGCGGCAGGAGGAGCGGGAAGCGGAGGAGGTGCAGGAGGAGGAGCAGCGGCTGCAGCAGGAGGCTGCAGAGCAAACAGAGATCTACCGCGAGCTGGAGAAGCTGAAGAGGGAGCGCGAGGAGCAGGCGGTGCGCCTGGAAACAGAGCGGCGGCGTCTGGAGGAGCAGGAGCGGGAGCAGCTGAGTCTGGTAGGGAGGCTGGAGGAGCAGCTAAGAGAGCGACACGAGGCGGCCACCGCCCTGCTGACCCGTGAGGACGCTCGCCGCCTGCAGGAGGAGCGCCGGGCGCTGGCTGAGATCAGAGAAGTGCTCCTCAAGGCGAAGGAGGCTGGGGAGCGTCCGGACGGGGAGCAGGTGCGAGCTGCTCAGGCCTGTTACACAGACTTCAAGGCAGGCCAGGTGAAGGAGCTGGCCCAGCTGGAGGAGGGGCTCCAGCAGCAGAGGGAGCGCCTGGAGATGGAGGTGGCCGCCGAACGCAACGCGCTGCTCCTCCTCGCCCACAGCCACAGAGAGCGGCAGCGGCTGCTGAAGGAGACGCAAGAGAGGGGGGCGCAGGATGCCACGGCGGTCTGCCAGGAGGAGCAGGTCGTCCGACAGGCCGAGCACCGACTGCAGGCTAAGGAGCGTCAGCTGGCCAGCCTGGCGCAGCGCCTCCTCCCGGCCCTGGCTGAGGAGAAGCAGAGAGCAGAGGAGATGCTGGAGCGCAGCGGCGGCGGCAGCAACGGGAACTGCGATGGTCCGCCAGAGCTGGACAACACGCTGTACCAGGTGGAGAAGGAGCTGGAGGAGAAGGAGGAGAAGCTGAACCTGCACTGCCACAGCGCCCAGCAGCTGCAGCAGCTGCAGGAGACCTACGAGTTCACAGCCAATGTGGCGCGGCAGGAGGAGAAGGTGAGGAGGAAGGAGAAGGAGATCCTGGAGTCGAAGGAGAAGCAGCAGAGGGAGGCCATGGAGCAGGCGGTGGCCCGGCTGGAGAGGAGGCACTCGGCCCTGAGGCGCAGCTCCTCTCTGGAGCCTGAGTCCGAGGAGCAGAGACGCAGGAGCTCTGTGCTGGGAGGCTCGAGGAGCGGAGTGGAGCTGGATCAGGAGAGGTCAGCGCCCTTTCTACCTGTTTATACTCCTGCTGTGTCTGAGCAGAGCAAAGCCTGCAGGGAAAAACACAGAACCTCCTGGTCCTCTGCTCCTCAGGAGGCACTAATGAGAACGTAAACCAGTCCAGTTAATCCAGAAAATACATATCGAACATCCTGATGAGTCAGTTAGTCAGTGAGTTTCATCACTTTTCTGTGAGGACCGTGTAGACTCAACTGACAAATGTAGAGTAATCACATAATCTGATGGTTCAGTCTGCATGGTTCTCATGGCCAGGCCAACTCTCTGATATTTTTCCCTTTTTCAATATTTTTCCTGCAATTATTCCCCATTTTTTGCCAGTTGAGTCTAAACAGTCCTCGCTGCACTTTTTCCACGGTGCAGCTTTTATTGTGAAATTCAGAAATAACAAAACGTAGAACCATCAAAGAAGAAGCAGATTCCTCTTCTCATCTTTGCTTACTGAGCTTTTATTTTGAAAGGTTCCACCATTTGTCATTGATCATTTGTTCTCTGTGATGGATCTGATTTAAAATGAAGTGAAGGACAGAACTCAAGCAGAAATGGACTGACATAAAAGTCAAATTACTGACTTGAAAAAAAGTGCAATTACACAAAAAGTTACATTAAGTTACATTAACATGAGAAAATGTAATTTGTTATATCCACTTCTGGTATTAAATGACAAATTCCTTAAATTAAAAAAAAAAAAAAAAAAAAAAAAAAAGTCGCTTTGCCAGTTTCATAATCAGCTGAATATAAGCAGTAAAAAAACCATCAGAATGACACCAATATTCACCAGTACTCATTACCTGCAGATTGGTGCATTTCTAAAATGTACACACTCAAGGTACTGTAAGCCATTTTTTGTCTAATTGTCCAGCTGGCAGATGTTTTGTTGAGCTTGCAGATGCTTCATGCTCAGTGTGTTTGTGTTTCCAGTCCACATGCAGAAACGGCGTCTCCGGCTCTCCATGTTTACCTGTTTCCTGTTTCCCTGCAGGGTGGAGCGGGAGATTCAGAAGCTGCGGCAGAGGATCAACGAGGGTGAAGGAAGCAACAGGTCGCTCACCGTCGGCGGCGAGGACAAATCCGGCCACGGCGGCTCCTCGGTCGGCTCCATCCAGAGCCTCGGCTCAGCGCTGCCGCTCTCCGACGACAGGTAACATGTTTTTACTTTTCATTTGGCAGCTTTTTCACATTCTTTTGTTTTTTCACAGAAAAACATGTAGCATGAATGTTAGGTGAGAGGTAGTAGTAGTAACTTCTCAAACCACTCTCATTTTAATAGAAAAAAAAATCCAAGACATGAATTTCAAATATTTATGGCGTAAGTAAGCCGGCTTCTGAGTTGCTGTAAGGTTTATTTTTTGCTTTGTTTCCTTTCTACCGCTCTGTTTGTGCAGCTGCAGCAGAGCAGTCTCTGCAGAGGAATTTGACAATTGCAATAAGAAATGAAACTCCAGAATTTTTTTTGGTTTGTTTTATCTTGTTTTTAGTGTTGTGTTAACTACAGACATGTCCTATGGCTAAATGTGGCTTGGTCTGTTTTGGAGCCACGTTTATAAAATCCAAAATACTGCACCAGGGTTCAGGGTTGGTCAACTCATGACTTGTTACATATCTTATTTATCTGGTTGTTTTCTGTCTTGAACACGCATTTCCAGGATAAATGCGTACATTGAAGAGGAAGTCCAGAGGAGGCTACGGAAGCTCAATCTCCTGAACGGCAGCAGCAACATGGAGCTGTCGCTGTCCTCTGAATCCCTCAAGGTGAGACTCAGAAACTCAGTGACGTAGACATATCAAACAACATATCAAACACACCTCACTGACAGCTGACAAGTATGATAAGCAGCCGAGGGGAGCAGCTAATGAAGAGATTTCACCACCGTGTGGACTCTAATCACGCCCAGGGCACGAGACAACACACACACTAAGCCAAAGGACAGTTTTACTTTAACAGGCTGAAATCAAATCCACTTTCTGTGACTCTCTGTCATAAGCAGCTGTCTTGCAGATTGACTCTTCACCACATGCATGACTTGGGGATGTGTACTAGACTTGTCACAGATGTGTAAAATTCAGAGAAACGTTCATCAGCACCTGGTGGTAGGATATGGAGTCCTTACAGCTGAAGAGCGCAGGAACACCAGATGTTTCTGAACGTATTCCTTTCTTCTGTGTCACGCTTCTGTTAAAGCACCTTAGTTAGGGAGTGATGCAGCTGCAAAACTCCTCAACACTTAAAAACTGTCCAGCAATCAAAAATTGGTATCAGAAACTCTTACCAACCCAGTGAGGATATATTGTGGTCATTGTGTGCTATGGGACTGTGAAACTTAAACTTACTGCCCATTTTCAGCGCTGTGCAGTTCTGAATGTGCCTGGTGGCTTCCTGTGAGTCAAAAAAAGAAAGCTAGTTTCCTTTCCTTCCTCTATCCAGAACTGAATTTAGCTCTTTAACCCCACAGGACGAGGAGGAAGTTAGCGACTGTAGCTCTGTTAGATTAACAGACGAGGTAAGCCCAGGTCTCACCAGCTCTGTGTTTCAGTGTTTTTCACAGATTTAAACAAAATCAAAATTAATCTGCCTGCAACTCCCAAATATGATTATGGATTGACTCAATCATAATTCAGTCCCGTTGGTTAGAGGTTTCCTCCACCTCTTTTCTTTTTTTCTTTCTTTCTTTTTTTTTTTTTTTTTTTGTCCTGCCAACGTTTAATACCCCAGTTTTCAATTTTGACCCTAAAAAAATCCCTGCTTGTAATTTTACAGATTCAGAATACTTTGCTGAAATTTCATGTTGTGCAGTATTGACAGAGATCATTGCTGATTTTCGGTTTTACTGTTTTCAGGAAGATGAAAAGCTGCAGAACCACATTAACCCAAGGAAGCTTAAATATGAGGTAAGGTGTTAATACTCACACATGCTGAAAAACAGCACAAACAAAAATATAGGATATCCCTCAAATAATTTGAGAAATTAATCCCAATTCCAAGGAAAAAGTGAATGGGTTTCTGTTTTTATTCTTCAGAGTTGCCGAGCAGATTAAAGAGCATACAGCAATGCTCTTTATTATTCCAAATTCATATGACTAATAAGTTATCATTTTGATTTCTCATTACATTTCTTTGGCTGCGAATTTTGATCCACTTTCAGTTTGGGCAGTTTGGCAACTCTGAATTTTCAAGTTGTAATGCAACTTCTTCTTTTGTCCTTTCCATTGCTAATTTTGGAAAGGACTGAGGAAAGCAAGCTCACGTTTGGATGTTTAAAATTGATGCATGACAAGTACATTAACAGAAAAAAAAACACTTTGAAATGATCAAATAAAATTAAAAACTCCTAATTCTTTATTTTAAACTAAATAGAATCAGACCAGGCTTAAATGGTATTTGCAAATGCTTTTCATGTTTGTTTTAACAATCTCAGAACTGTTTGTAATTAAAATTGCAGTATGGCAGAGACTTTGCCTGATAGTAAATTCATTTTCCTGATACTCTAAACACAATCCACCTGGTAGAAGGTATTAAGGCTAAGAATTACTTGCAACTGCTGTTTGGTCTGGGTCTGAGTGCAATTTCAATTTCAAAAAAGGAAAACTAACATGGTTGTTTTTTGTACACTTGGCATCTTAATTTGCATGTTTAATCTCTTGGCACTGGTAATTTTAATCACTGACCACTTCTACACCTGGTGATGGAGGAACTTAATTGGGGTGGATTATGGACTATAATTCAAAGAGCCTTCACCTCCTGCTTGAACATGTAGTCATGGACTCCACCCTTGTGCACACAGAAAGCCTCCGGGTTGTGGAGTAGTTTCCTGCATGACCCTGAGCTTGAAGCAAACACTCCCGAGAATGGCCTTGAAAACGCTTCAGAAGAGCCAGAAAACGCCTTCTTACAGCTAAACGGACCAGACAAACTAGAAATGACCAACCACATTCTGTTTGAAAAAGATGGGGAGCTTTGCAGAGATGGTGAAGAAAACAAGTGGTGGAAAGGAGTGAAGATGCATCAAGAGGAAGCTGGAAGCGAGATTAATCAGGGTGACACCGGACTTGAAGAGTTTGGTATGCCATCAACAAAAACCAGGAGCAGCTTGGACGTCAACAAAAATATCAGCAGTGGAACAAAAATTCCTTCTTCCTGCCTTGTCCATGATGATGATGATAAAAAGGCTCAATGCCAGACCACAGATAGTGGAGAAATGCTGCTGGTGAATGGATGGTCTCCTTCTTGCTCTAAGGAAGAAGTCAAACACCAAACATGTGACACGGTGATTGGGAAAGAGGTGGAGGCATCCAGTAATCAAACCTCAAAACCGCAGATCTCTGTGAGTGGCCACATTGGCACTAAGCAGACATCAAAGGAATCAGCACCTGGTCAAATGAATCAAGCGACTGATACTGAGAAACTGGAGGCCAAGAAGACCTTTGCCCTGGGATACTTTGCTGGAAGGCTTTCCAATGCGTACAAAGACGCCGGCAGACGGCTACAGAGCACACGGGATATCATTTGGAACGTACGAGTTGGTGAAATGAAGACAGTCTTATCGCAGTATGTCACCATGATGTCCAAAGAGCTTCCTTTAATCCAGCGAGTGCAGCCTAAACTGTTGCCTGATCCTTGCCTCGCAGAAAACAAGGTTGTCTGCATATCAAGTGACTGCTCCTTCAGTCTTCCTCAGAATGACAAGGTGTCTGTGATCCCGGGCATGGCTGGCTGGCCTGAAGGCTCAGTGTCCTCTCACACAAACACCAATCCTGAAGTGTTTTGTCAGAGGCTGGTTCAGTTCCCACCAGCCCTCTCTGAGCTGCAGTCCGCCTCTCCTCAGAAGATGTTAGATGTTTTGGCAACACTGGCGCCTCAAACGCAACACAACAAGCTGCTAGGAGTCTACTGGCTCAAAATCGCCAATTTTAAACAGCCTGTTCCACAACCTGGGTGCTTGCTTTTGTTTGAAAGGGACTTACTTGTAGTCTCCACTTCAGCAGATTCAGATGACGCCAACGGAACGCTAACTATTTTCCAGTATTTTTACCTTGTAGAGGTGAAGGAAATCCAGGTTAGCTTAGCAGGGCAGCATGTTCGCCTCATTGGTAGCACCGAAGACGCCATCCTCGCCGTGTTCACGCACAGCAAAGATCTTACCCAGACCCTTTGCAAAGCTTTACTGAAGGTTCTTGCTCCTGAACAGTTTTCTGAAGGTACTGAAGAACACCCCTTGCTCTATGAAAACCTTATGGATCTCTCCCTGGATTGGACGAGCAGAGTCCCGGACCTCCTCCTGGATAACGGCCTTCGAGTGACCTCCAGGTTCAAGAGGATCCTCGCAGACCTGTTGTACATCGTGCACGGGAACATGGACGCATCTGAAAAGCCCTCGCTGGCCAACATTCAGCCTCTTCTCTACACCAGCGTGAAGGTTGAGAACTCCACTAGCGTGCATCAGGACACCATCTTTCAGTTCCTCCTGACAGACACCTATGTGGTTCTTGTGCGGGAGGACGGCGTATTTCACCCTGCGCCGCAGGGCTCCAGCTTGGTCCCCGTCCAACCCCAGTTTCAGGGACTCGAACTCCGCAAACGCTCGGACATCAGATGCCTTCTTGTGAGGCAAAGCGAGAACTGCTTGGTGGTCGACATCATGTTCACGGACCACAAACTGCAGGACAGGAAGAGGACGGAGTCCAGGAGAGCTTCTGCTGATGTTTCCTCCATCTCTGAATTCAGCCGTCTGTGTGATTCCTGGAAGTTGTCCTTTGGTTGTACTGCAGAAGCTGTGATGTTTATACAACACCTGTGTACCTGAATGAAGAGCTTAGAAGAGCTTTGAAGTCATTCTCTACCTACAAATTCAGAACGTAGTTCTTTTATCCTCACTTACCTGTCCTCTAAAGTCACAAGGTCTTAATTTTTCCCTGCTTAAATGATCAGAAAGGGACCTTCAAAATTATTCTTGGGATGTGTTAAAGTATTTAATCTGAAAATATTAGTCACAGGTGAGTCATTATGATCACTGTTACTACCAAATGAATGCAAAGTCTTGAATATCTGTGAAAATCATGTTTCTGTTCAATTGCCAAATATTCTTGGATATAAAATGAGAAGTATTTTAAGATAAAAGTTTAAAAAAAATAAAAAAAGGTTCTTAACATCTTTTATCTGTTGTTTTTAATGGTGGTGAATGGTAATTGTTTGGCAAATTAGTCCAGTTTGCTTGGAAACCAAATCTTTAAGACTGTTTTTCTGTGAGTTTCTCTGAGTTGTAATCTGTTGTCATTTGTGTCACGTTGACAGGTTTTCTCTGTATTTATGTACACAGTTTGGAGGCCTTTGGGTTTTCCAGTTTCCCATTATTTTAATCAGGTTGTCATGTTGATTCTTGTTTATTATAATTTGTCTTACACACATTTATGATGAAAGGGTGAGTAATTATGCCACTTAATTGCACAGTTTGGTCATTGACATTTTGCAGTTGCACTTTCTTGTTAAACCAAAGTGTATTTTTAATTCCTAATGATGTGGAGAAATTAACATAATCTGTGCCTCTAGACAGATGTGGAATGATATGATTTGGTTATGAATGAAATGTGGTTTAATATATATTTGTAGAAAAGAATGATGTGCTTTCATACAATGTGAAAATATGTTAATTGAGTTATGTTGAAAAATAAAGATGTATTGCATGGCATTATATGATGTCCCGTTTTTGTCCAGTTTCATGCAGCAATCACGGCCAATCATTTAGAGTTTCTGCTAAAAAACAGTTGCTCAAACTAATTCTTGACAATTATTGAAATTTTTTTTCTGAGCCGACACTTTCCTCCCCGTATCTCTTTCCTTCCCTTTTCCCTTCTCTCTTCTTTTGTTTCCCGTCTTTCTCCTGTTGACTCAAGCAGCGTCTCGTCTCTGTTTCTCTCGGGACGAGCGCCGACTCCAGCAAGGACTCCGTTAAAATTAGCATTCCTCGTTACGTGCTGCGAGGCCAGGGGAAGGACGAGCACTTTGAGTTCGAGGTTAAGGTGAGTCCTTTAACTGATGGCATCTGTCTCTACTCGTTGTTGTTCATGATTCAACGACGTGGTACCGACTAAAAATCCTTGGACTGAGTTCATAATGCTTGTTCTCATTTCAACTGTTTGTCCCTGTAATCTGTCTGCTTGTCAGTGCTTAAAGGTATAGTGCACCCATTTCGAAAAATGTAATATTTCACTTTTTCCTAGCTGTTATGTAAAACAGAATTTTGTTCCACATTTTTTTTCTCGGAAATTTGTGACGGTATCATCCCAGATTTTTTGGGGCTTTTTTTTGGTAAATTTGTTCCCCCCTACAATGGCCCTAATATGCCATCACAGTTTTGTAGGACAGTAGTTGCTGTCTTACTCATCGATCCTGGGTGGTTTGAATTTCAATTCTAACGCATACGAGGGTAGGGGAAAAAAAAGTATTTGTATCCATCTGCGGAGAAAAGTCGTCAAATAAAAGTTGTCGCTGGGCTGAAAATCAAACAGGAAGCTCCAATTTTAGCAGTCACCCACCATCCAGATCTATGCAGTACTACACCCATATTCAGTTTTTCTTTTTTTCCTAGATGAATTAAAAGTAATGTGACCACCCAATAACTATTAGCTTCCTTCCTCCTACTGTTGTCCCACATAACAGCTAGGGGGGAAGTGACACAATTTAAAAAAAAAAAAAAAAAAAAAAAAAAAAAAAAAAATCAAAATGCGTGAACAGTCCCTTTAAGGCTGCATTACACCACATGCTTTCATGTTAAATTTCCAGCTGCTGCTCCCATAATACTCATCAGGATGACTGTTCACTGGTACTGTAGGATGAACTGTAAAGCACAAATTATGTCACTTCTATTTTTGGACTTGCACTTCTCCTTTATCAAATAGATACTGGTAGTAGTTTTGACTGAACTGAGTCGTGTCTCCAAAATAACATCAAGTCCACAGTCTGGTTTTCTTTTTTCTTAATGGAAAACATTGTACTTTCCCTAAAGTGTGTGCGCAAGATAGCAATTTTAGGGATAGCGCATGAAACACGCCCAGGAACACACCTCCAGGCGCAAATAACGGAGTCGGCATAATGGATAGCGGGTAGCGGGTGGCGCAAGATACCGTTTAGGGATAGCGGAAGTTCCTAAATCCGCAATTTGTGGGTAGCGGGTAGTGGTAGCGGGTAGTGGCAGCGGGTAGCGGGTGGCACAAGATAGGGCCCATAGTGTGAATAGAGGCCATGTGCTTATCTGTCTCTCTTTATGTCTTTGCCTATCTGTTTCTCTGGTTGCCTGTCTGTTTACTTCTCCCTCCATTGCATCTAATCTCAGACGTCTCTCTCTCACCAGATCACAGTGATGGATGAGACCTGGACTGTGTTCAGACGATACAGCCGCTTTCGGGAATTGCACAAGAGCCTCAAATTAAAATACCCAGAGGTGAAACACATTCTTCTGCAGTTTTAAAGAATGCTTTTTAGATTTAAATGAAGTCTTTTAAGGCCCTTTTGTCAGGAACTAGTCACAGTGAATTTATTTGTCCTTCAATTACACAAAAGTAGCTTATTGATATGGTTTGCTGAAGCGGCATGTTGCAGCATTATTTGAGTTCAATAAGAAAAGCAAACCTGAAGGGGTACATTCTACTCTTGATAAGAAGTAATTTTGTTTGCTGATGTATCGGACGTCTTGGTTTCCGGTTTAGCTGGCTACTCTTGAGTTCCCGCCTAAGAAACTGTTTGGAAACCGAGACGAGAGGATGGTCGCTGAACGGCGGAGTCACCTGGAGGTAGGACGTTCTGACGCACAATCTGGTTGAGTTTATTTATTAAAGGATTGGGATTTGCAAAATACATTAGCAGACTGGATGGGGAAAAAATGAGACATCTGCCAACTGATGTACCTCTTTGACATTGAAACAGCATGACCTGAAACATGCCCGATGGTAAATTTATACCGGTTTGGCAGTTCAGGCCTGCAAACACCGGCGATCAAAGTCCATGTGACCCTTCACTTTGGTCAGATTCCTTCCATTCTGCCTTGTGAACATAGCAAATTTCGACTTCATTTCTTCTCTACTACCATCATTTGCCAACCTCTCTGTCTGAAAGAGGCTGGACTGGCTTGAAACTCCAGAGGACGGGGAGTTTTTGAAAACAAAGTACAGGTCGAGGTTTCAAAACCACAAATCTCCACGGTTGGCCAAGTCATTGTGAAGTCACTAATATGGATCAGTAATCAGTCCCTGTGGTTGTAGTGCAGTCATCTTATGCAAAGGAGCATCTTACCGGTTTATCCCACATGCAGAGAAACAAAACTGCCAAGTCAGCCCACCAAACAAAACAGCAGGTATTTCCCACGTCTGCTCTACCCTGGTTATTGTAAAATTGGTCTTAAATTTTTTATTCCGAGTGACATTAAATGTCTTAAAAAGTCTTAAATCTAACTTGTGTTAAGCTGCAGGAAGCCTGTGTTGCATGTAAAGCATGTTTCCTAAAATGTGTTGGCCTTCTTTCTTGTGGCTGTTGCTGGACTTGGCACAGCCTAGCTCTAGCTATGACAAATAAAAATACTTAGCTTGTACCTGAGTCTGTGTACAGATGTGGACAGCTGGAGCCTCTACAGGGCACCAGAATTTCATTGAATTACATGTTGTGCCTGTAAATATCCTGGTAAGGCCAGTTTCTCTTCGACAACCAGAAGTCAAACCAGAACTGGGATCAAAAGCAGGAACAGACACAACTAGAGCCAAACTTTTTGCAGAACACCACAAATTCAAACTGTTTATTCTCCAGTTTGAGCTCCTCCTGTCCTTCCTCGTCTCTTCTCTGCAGCGGTATCTGAGGAACTTCTTCAGGGTGATGCTTTCCTCCTCCTCCAGCTCTCCTCTCAGAGCCGACGCCGACGGCGGGTTTCAGCTTTCCAAACACGCCATCTGCGAGTTCTCGCCGTTCTTCAAGAAGGGCGTCTTCGACTACAGCAGCCACGGGACCGGCTGACGATTCTACACTGTTATTTTTTCATGAAAACCAAAAACTGCTCGGTGCCTTTCCCAGGCGTCGACCTGGGAGATTCGCCTCAGTAGGTCAGAAGAGGGAATTTGCAGGTCAGTTTCCTCTCCCACCTCGTATCATTCTCCAAGACGAATATCTGAAACATATCAGGTGCTGTTTAGCTCTTAACCCATATGCAAACATTGTCATAAGGAAGTTTCTGGAAGGTTCACTCATGGACTGGACACTAGTAAATTCAGCACTTTTGTATGTTAAAGGTTTCAGTCCAACATGTTGCGTATCCATTTTTTGGGGAAAAAAACATTTCATTGGTCAGTATTTTTAAAATACAGGCAGCATCTTCTAAAATGATAATACTTACTACTTATTCTTAGTAGTAGTACTTATATTACTGTAAGGAACGATCTCAATATTGTTAATACCTTTAAAAATGTTCATTCAGTCATTTTTGCAGATGTGGTCAGTTTTGAAAATGGCAGGTACTTCATGTTGGACTGGGACGCTTTATTTATCGTGAAGGCATGCTATACAGTCAGACAATAAACACGTATATTAAACATATTTACATGCAGCTATAGACTTTACGGCGACTCGTTTGCTTGTCTGGTGATGGCTTTTCACGGCGGTTTTGTACAACTCAACGGGCAGAGCGAGGCACTGACACTGCCACGGCTTCAGGTTCAGCCGCCTGCCAGCTCGGTGCGTCGCAGAAATGAAAACGTTGTGTTCCAACCTGAATCCAGATGAGCCAAAGAGACTGAAAGAACCGAGCTTCTCCTGGAGAAACTGTGACACGTTTCAGGTAAAGCCTCCACCAGACGACCCGGGTTGTGATCTCTGAGGGCATTTTATTAACGCTAAGTGGAGCGCTGCTGCTGCTGTGGCTCAGACTCACGCACCAGAATAACACTTTTAGTTATAAAGACATGTCACCCTCAGTGCTTTGTGTCGGGTTTAACACTCAGAAGACTTTCTCTAATGTGACCACACCAGTGATTCTGCATGTTCAGTGTCTAATCTCTCCAAAATGTTCCTGCTGATCTCCTCCCAGAGCGAGCAGTGGGGTTTCAGAGCTGCCACATCACTCCTCCTCCCTTTCCTCCAGCCGCTGGTTTCCATTCATTCCACTACGATATGAACATGAACTTTCAGAGCCTTCACACTTTCTTCACTCCAGTTTTCCATCAGCCGAATAAAGTCCTCCACATGAGTTTTCCTAAAACCAGCAGCACTGTTGGGTTTTCAGGACTTCTTCAAACCGAAACGCTCCATCCTCCTCCTCCGCCAGGAAAAATAGTCCCAGGGAAACGTTTTGCTTTCCACAGCCAATTATCAGCTGTGTGCTTTCTAAGTGTTGAGGACTTTGTCAGAGGAAGAAGCAGAACATTATAAGGCGGCTGCTTCAACCAGAAAGTTACAGTTTCTGTGTTGTTAAATCTTTAATTCTCCTGCAGGATTTGATAAATGGTTTGTTGACATGGAAAATGTGGAGAAACTGTAGTGAACAGAGCCAACATTCAGAATCACTGGGATGGTGCTTCAAGGCCGGAATAGGCAAGATGATGTCATGTTAAAAAAAAAAAAAAGACTCAATTTATGTGTCACATCAAATATTTGGGCCGCTTGAAACTGAGAAGACAATGAATTGATTTTTTTTGATAATTGCAGGTGTTGGTGAGGTCACTCGAGCAACAACTTAAAACATAGGAATGAAATTGAAGAGAGTCTCTTAACAGCAGCGAGCGAGCACAGAGCTGCACTCAGAAATTGAGTGAAAATACACTTTACTGTCATCACGCTACACGATTTCTGGGTAATGATGTTTTTCAAACTCACTGCCACTGGGAGCTGCCGAAGCATGAAGCTGCACAGTGCAGCTTTGCAGCAATACCTGATTAAAAACCATAAATAAAACAACAAGTCTAAAAACAACAGGTGAATCAAAACTTAAAAAAAGACTTAAAATAAACTTAAAATAGAGCAGTGCTGCCCATGTAACATAGGAACAAAAAAAAAAAAAGGGGTTGCCAGGCTTTACAGTAAATTATAAATTATATTTGACCAATCAGATTCCTCCGTTGCTTCATAGTGTGTTATTCCACTCAGTCCAGATGTAGCGTTCACAACAGAGAGTGTTTCGACCTCATTTCAGCTCACAGTAATCACAGAAGCACAGCTCATACGGCAATAATGGATTGTGTATTTCACAGATTTTATTTTATTGTTTTGTTTGTTTGTTTTTTTCTCAGCGAGTTACCGTGAGTTACATTTCAAGTCTTCCAATTTAACAGGAATAATTAAAAAAAGAAAGCAGCCCTCTGTGTTGGTTGCTGTGAGGACCGTTGTGTGTAAATATGTGCCAACACGTAGGAATCAGGTTAACTTGATCTTGACGCTCCAAACAGGAACACGATCCCTCTGCTGAAGCTTAACTCTGCCTTTGATTACGCCCGCAGGTTTCATTTAATTCTGGTTTTGCCTGAATGCAGCAGCCGACCTCTAACTGCTTCTTTCATAAGCCATATTGTATACATAGAATGTATATTTGAATGCTGATGTGCATAGTTTTCTATACGATTTGCTTGTATAAATGCATTGTTTAAACGGTTGACACCAAATGTCACTAAAGGGAATGTACATTTTCACCGTTTTAGGAGATTTTCTTTTTCATGTGGTGAAGATTTTTTTTTCTTTTCTTTTTTTCCATTTTTTTGTATGTCAATCTGTTTTCAGACCCGTTCGTAAGTGAGGCAGAATTAGAGGGAAGTAGACGTTAAATCAAAGTGCTTCTTTCAATAATCAGCGCTGTTTCTTAGGAAGGAAAGTAGATAAAAGCTGATTAAACATTTTGCATCACAGCTGCTTGTGTTGTGTTCAAATCCAGTCAAACCACTTGTCTACACACACACACACATACACACACACAAATAATAATAATACACAGATGCCAACTTGTGAATTCTACTGTTTTATTGAGGTTGTCACTGATGCATTTATGGAAAAATAAATGTCGTACAGCTTCAGTGTTTTGTCTTGTCTTTTCTGTGGTAACACATTTCAGATGTTTGGGGTTATTTTCATTGTTTTTCTTTTCTTCATTTAATCAACATTTCCAGGACACTTATAGAACAGATATTTTACACTGACACAGTTCATTAAATATGACCAAAGCTTATATAGCACTTCAGTTACAAAAGTCAAAGTGCCTTAAAAACACTGAAGCAACCTTAAATAAAAGCCAGTAAGCAATAGTCAGGGATGAAGTCAAAAAGTTAGAAAGGAATAAAATGATTAAATTCCACATGAATAAAATGGCTACAGAAAGCTGGCATAATATTTTTATAAATGGCAGAATGTGAATAGAGACTGTAAAAACAAAAATGAGCGAGTCATGGTTGATTTTATAGTAAAAACTACAAATATAGAACTGGGTTTCTACTGGAGTCAGACAATTTATCAAATAGCCAGTAAAGGTTTTATCTGACATTTTACATCCATATAACCAGATATCTGTTTATCAGCATCTTCCCGCACTGATGAAGCTTCCTCTGTTCTCCTCAAGGAGCTCTGGGTGTAAAAGTGATCGTAATAATTGATTCCAGTAAACAGCAGATTAGCTGTCACTTCCTGCAGTTTGTGGCTCCTGAGCAGGAGAATACACACCCTGAACATCAGATTCCCTCAGTCGGACGCCTCCATCCTCGATATTCTCATAAGTCACTTTCTCCGTGGCTTTGTCAGAGTTTCTCAGCGCTCTGTTCTTGGCATGAGACCTCAGGGTTAAGACGACCAGCACTAGCAGCATGGCAGCTGCGATCACTTTAACAGCCACTTTCCAAAGATATGAGTACAGCGGGGTCTTCATCTCATCACCATCGTTCTCTGTGACCACTCCATCCTGGTTTGCTCCTTGCTCAGATCTCGGTGTGTTGAGCCTTCTTCCTCCTCCTGCTGGAGGAGTGATGGTTGGGATCTGTCTGGGATCTGTGATCACCTTCAGATATGCTGCTTTCTTGTTATTACAGATGTAAAAGCTTTCATCAGACTGCTTGACACGTGTTATTACCAGTGAACCATCTGCCAAGGAACTGTAGCGTTTGTCCTTTACTTCGTCCTTATCACCCTTCACGGTAAGAATTATCTGCTTTTGGCCGCCCAAGTACCGGCTCCATGTCACCTGGCCTCCACCAGCGTCAGGACAGCGCACTGTCGCCGTTTGGTTCTCCATGACAACAATGTATGGAAGCTCATCTGTCAAATAAAACATGAGCAGTTCAGTAGATTGTCCTGTTGGTTAGCATTGTCTAGTGAAGTATTCCACTAAAACCCAAGAGATACTGGTTTGTTCTGGACCAGAGGCTCCACCTACTGTAACATCACTAACATGTTGGATCTTCCCAACAGGTGTTCAGTGACCTGCCTCTAGACTCTGGCATTTTGCTCAATATTTTAGAAACCTGGTGGAGTTTCAGGTTGGAATGAAAACCTGCAGCCTTTTGGCTCACTATGGCACATGGTTGCCTATAGGGTGGCCATTCGTCTGGATTTAGGCCGGACAGTCCAGAATTTAAATGCCTTGTCCGACTTATTTGTCCTCCTTTTTGGAGTTGCACTTGAACGCAACGCTGCATATCGTCCAATGGTGTAAGACAGGCCCAGACTATACATCGGGAGAACCGGGAGATTTTTCTTTTTTGTCATAGACTTTTAAATTACAGTCCAAAAAGTTCATTCATTCATTCATTGGATGCACGTTAGTTTTTCTCTTTCTGCGCTGCTGTGTGCTCATGCCTGTGTGTGTGTGTGTGTGTGAGAGAGAGAGAGAGAGAGACACTGAGGAGCACACACCCACCGGCGCTGTCTGAAGCGTAGCGCGGCGAGAACAAAATTAAAACAGCAGCACACTGGCTTAGCTTGTCTATTCAGAGAAGAGGTATCACTTCGGCTTATTTTTCAATCTATGTTATCACATGTATACTAGGCTACTGCCATTCATTGGTAGCTGAATTGTTAGGTCTGTTTGATAAGCAATTTACATTTTTAAAATAATAATAATAATTTAACATATTGTTAAATTAAAAAAAGCCAACATGATGCAGGTCAAAGGCTAAAAAAAGAAAAAAAAACTAAAACTAGACTAAAATACTTGGGATTTTCTTCGACTAAAACTAGACTAAAATGCGAAGACTTTTCGTCGACTAAAATGTGACTAAACAAAAAAGAATACAAGTTGACTAAATATGACTTTATTATTATTATTTTATTTATTATTATCCTATATGAAAAATGTGCGTCTTGTGGAGAAAAAGCGGTGTGTCAATTTTCAAACTGACTGGACTTTGCAGTTTTTCGTAATTTTAGGATGGCTTATAATCCCCGATGGCAGGGCGGTTAGTGTTTCTGCCTGCCGTGCATGAGACCAGTGGTTCAATTCCCCACCTTGACATTGATCACACTTTGTTGTTAACCATGAGAGTGAAGTGATTCTTATTATTCTGCCTGTCATTGGCTAGACGACACACAGTGGCATTTAGGGTTTCTGTAGTTTTTATTTCTGTACTCTTTTTGTGAATTTGTATTGTAACCCAGGTGCTAAATTATTATTATCATTATTATTGTTGTTGTTATTATTTTGCCTTGTTTTGTTTTTTGTTTTTTTTTTTTATTTTGCCTTTTTTTTTTTTTTTTGCCTTTTTTTTAATGCCTTGCTCTAACTTTATGGGGAGATAAATATACCAATCGATTCAGATTCAGATTTAAACAAGGATTTGTGTGGTATACTTTGTTTGTCGCCATGACCTTCCTATGTGCAGTTTGGGCTCATTCTGCATTCATGTTGACAGTCACCTGCACTTACTAATCTGAAATAGATGCCCTAAAGGCGTTGGCCAGTTGTGGCCTGTTCAATACTGGGCCGGTCTGTCAATGACTCCCGGACCACTTCTTATCTACAAGGAACTTGACAATGAGGAAGTTGACTGACTTATACTTATAAGGTGTGGTGAAAAATGCTGGCCCTAGCATCAGCCAACAAAACAACACGTAAGTGAGAAAAGTTTATTTATAGAGCATAGCTAAACACAGCCCAAGCTGACCAAAGTGCTTTACAAGAGGACAGAAAAAAATGTGGTACAAAGGACATTAAATACAAAGTTAACAGTGAGCTATAAATGAATCAATAGTGCATCTTAAACTGAATAATAAAATGGACAGGAAGCCATCTACACCTTCTCCCTCATTACAAATTCCCACATTTATGAACTAACTCAGTTACTTTTTAGTAGAAGTAACTAGTAACTATAATTAATTACTTTTTCAAAGTAGCATGCCCAACACTGTGCTGTTGGGCACAGTCCACCCCTGTTGTCTAGTAACATGTTAAAGTGGATTTTAATTTCTATATTAGAATTTCAGATTCAGATTGAGAAGAAAAAATGACTATTTGTTTTGTACAGTTATTTAATAAATATTTCAATAATTTGAGCACTCAAATGTAGTTGTGTAAAAGTCATCTGGATGGACAGGAGTGGTAGCATTTTAACCACACAATAATATTAAAAAAAGTTGATAAAAATAAACCCATTTGTACTTTTTTTTCTTCCCCTTGCCCAGTGAGACTCGATAAGAGAATCGTTAAAGAATTGAATCGATAAGCAGATTCGATGATGGAATCGGAATCGCTAAAATCTTATCAAATCCCATCCCTACTCCTAAGTGTGGAAAATGCAGAGCAGAGGCTTGTTTATTGTTTATGATATGAATGTCTGTAATATTGACTTGTAAAAAAACTCTTTACAAGCATCATGAAAACACTAAGAAGACGTTTCGCCCCTTATCCAAGTGGCTTCATCAGGTCCTGCTGCTCATTAGACTAGACTGGTCGTCTGACTAGACTTCTGGTGGTCTTCTGCTAAACACTGAAAGACTTTGAATCTGCTCCTGTAGTTTGATACCTTAAATAATTAAGTGCACAATGGCTTCATCACACATTTTACTTTCTGCTTTGTATGCATGACATATTTCAAGGTTAAGATTAAAGGGTATTTAAACAGTACAGTCGATACAGTAGATTATACCGTATACATATATATACAGTAGATTTTCTTACCAGAAAGGCTGTGACAGATGCGTCCAGTGAAGAGAATGAAGAGGTAACGAATCATCTCTGCAGCCTGTGTCGTTTCTGATGTGAAGCTGGTGAGAAATGTTGAGAAAAAACCACATGCAGCACCACCTCTCATCTACAAGCAACCTGACAAAGAGGAAGTTGACTGACATATACTTATAAGGTGTGGTGAAAAATGCTGGCTCTAGCATCAGCCAACAAAACAACATGTAAGTGAGAAAAGTTTATTTGTAGAGCATAGCTAAACACAGCCCAAGCTGACCAAAGTGCATCTTAAACTGAATAATAAAATGGACAGGAAGCCAGTGAAGAGAGGCTGCAGGACTGGGCTGGTGTGCTGGTGCTGTTGGGTACCAGTCGACGTCCTGCAGCTGCTCTCTGGACCGTCTGCAGGCCAGATGATGAAGACTGGGGACGGACAAAGTGAAGGGAACTGCAGTCACCCAGTCATGATGTGATGAACACATGAAGAACTTTTTCTATGTCACTCAAGGACAGAAATGACTCGAGTTTGGAGAAGGTTCTTAATTGATAGGAACTATTTTTAACATCAGAACTGATTTGTTTTTCGGAATCAAAAGTAACACCACAGGTTTCTTGCATGTGACTTCACATGAGGAGTGAGACGCCCTCTGGGCTTAAAGGGACTCAAGGTAATTATTTCAGTTTTGTTGCTGTTTAGCTGAAGGAAATTATTGTGAATTCTAATGTTTTATTGATGCATTCATGGAAAAATAAATGATGTACAGCTTCAGTGTTTTGTCTTGTCTTTTCTGTGGTGACGCATTTCACATTTTTTGAGTTATTTTCATTGTTTGTTTTTTTTTTCTTCATTTAATCAACATTTCCAGGACAGTTCTAGAACAGATATTTTACACTGACACAGTTCATTAAATATGACCCAAGCTTTTATGGCACTTCAGTTACAAAAGTCAAAGTGCCTTAAAAACACTGAAGCAACCTTAAATAAAAGCCAGTAAGCAATAGTCAGGATAAAATGATTAAATTTCACATGAATAAAATGGCTACAGAAAACTGGTATTATATATTTATAAATGGCAGAATGTGAATAGAGACTGCAAAAATAAAAATGAGCGTGTCGTGGTTGATTCTATAGTAAAAACTACAAATATAGAACTGGCTTTCTACTGGAGTCAGACGATTTATCAAATAGCCAGTAAAGGTTTTATCTGACATTTTACATCCATATAACCAGATATCTGTTTATCAGCATCTTCCTGCACTGATGAAGCTTCCTTTGTTCTCCTCAAGGAGCTCTGGGTGTAAAAGTGATCGTCATAATCGACTCCAGTAAACAGCAGATTAGCCGTCACTTCCTGCAGTTTGTGGCTCCTGAGCAGGAGAATACACACCCTGAATGTCAGATTCCCTCCTCAGTTGGACGCCTCCATCCTCGATATTCTCATAAATCACTTTCTCCGTGGCTTTGTCCGAGTCGGAGTTTCTCAGCGCTCTGTTCTTGGCATGAGACCTCAGGGTTAAGACGACCAGCACTAGCAGCATGGCAGCTGCGATCACTTTAACAGCCACTTTCCAAAGGTATGAGTACTGTGGGGTCTTCATCTCATCATCATCTTCCTCTGTGGCCACTCCGTCCTGGTTTGCTCCTTGCTCAGATCTCGGCGTGTTGAGCCTTCTTCCTCTTCCTGCTGGAGGAGCGATGGTTGGGATCTGTCTGGGATCTGTGATCACCTTCAGATATGCTGCTTTCTTGTTATTACAGAGGTAAAAGTTTTCATCAGACTGCTTGACACGTGTTATTACCAGTGAACCATCTGCCAAGGAACTGTAGCGTTTGTCCTTTACTTCCTCCTGATCACCCTTCACGGTAAGAATTATCCGCTTTTGGCCGCCCACATACCGGCTCCATGTCACCTGGCCTCCACCAGTGTGAGGACAGGGCAGTGTCGCCATTTGGTTCTCCATGACAACAACTTTCAGAGGCTCATCTGTCAAATAAAACATGAGCAGTTAAGTAGATTGTCCTGTTGGTTAGCATTGTCTAGTGAAGTATTCCACTAAAACCCAAGAGATGCTGGTTTGTTCTGGACCAGAGGCTCCACCTACTGTAACATCACTAACATGTTGGATCTTCCCAACAGGTGTTCAGTGACCTGCCTCTAGACTCTGGCATTTCGCTCAGTATTTTAGAAACCTGGTGGAGTTTTAGGTTGGAATGAAAACCTGCAGCCTTTCGGCTCACTATGGCACATGGTTTCCTACCCCTGCCCTAACCCTCACATCCATGTTGCTTTTGCCACAGTCATGTAAGATTTTTGCATTTCTGCTTTATTGGACTGTGACAGTGAGAGAGAACGACATGACAAAGAAATCTGCTATCTAGAGATGGGATTCGAGAACCGGTTCTTGTTAAGAACCGGTTCGTGGTCTGAATCCTCGGACTTGTTTGCTGAAGTGCTAAACGATTCCGCTATGGAGTCTGCTGTGCATTTGCTATGACGTCATACGCACGCTGCGTTGCTATAGAGACAGCACGGCGTTCAAAAGTTTGGTTATACTGCACATGGAAAGACAACAACAGAGCCGCTTGCAATGCTGGCAAAACTTCTGTTTCAGCAATGGGAGGAAGAGCTAGCAGCAGAAACATCTGTCCACACAGCTGGCAGCTACTTTGCAGGAATGTCACGTTTTCCATACACTGAGACGCTAACGCTAATGAATCTGAACCAAGCAGCAGCAGGAGCGCGGCCGAAGCTAGCAAGGCTAAAACTAGCATGGCTAAAGCTAGCACAGCTGAAGCTAGTGTGGCTAAAACTAGCATGGCTAAAACTAGCACGGCTAAAGCTAGCGAGGCTAAAACTAGCACGGCTAAAGCTAGCAAGGCTAAAACTAGCACCGCTAAAGCTGGCGCGGCCGAAGCTAGTGAGGCTAACTAGTGCGGCCGAAGCTAGTGCGGCTAAAGCTAGAATGGCTAAAGCTAGCATGGTCTAGTAACATGTTGTTTTTCTCTTGTCAGAGTTCCTGACTTGGTTGTATTTGTTGCTGCTGGACTGGTTTTATTTTTGGCAGCTCAGCTCATAAAAAAGAAGGAGCGTTGTCTAGAAAGGGCGGGCTGGCGTACAGGGATAGAGGGGATTTCCCCGGTGCGTCGGGCCACGAGACAAAGCAGAAGCAAAAGAAAAACAAAGGGGGAAAAGTCTAGTGCAGTGGCCAACAGCGTTGTTGCCCACTAGGAGTCGGTGGTGGGGGGCTGGGTCTGGCGGCTGTTGTTGTGATAGGCTGTACCTGTGTTCACGTGTCACTGTCTATGCTGACAGCCAATCAGATTTGGTCCACATGGGTATGTCCCACCCATTTCCCCAGGCTGTTGCAGCTGTCACTGTCACTTGTCAATCACCAGTGATGGGAATAACGGCGTTATGAATAAATAAACTCTCTGTCAGCAATCGGACTTGCTTAAGCCCCGGATCTTTCTTCAAAAGCCCCGGATCTTTTTTTAGCTTTATTATTATTATTATTATTATTATTATTATCATCGTTACTGTTATTATATTTATTTATTTATTTAGTTATTATTTTATTATCCTATACGAAAAATGTGCGTCTTGTGGAGAAAACGTGGTGTGTCAGTTTTCAAACCGATTTCACCACCTGAAAACTTTGTAGTTTTCCGTAATTTCAGGATGGCTTATAATCCCCGATGGCAGGGCGGTTAGTGTTTCCGCCTGCCGTGCATGAGACCAGTGGTTCAATTCCCCACCTTGACTCTGATCACACTTTGTTGTTAACCATGAGAGTGAAGTGATTCTTATTATTCTGCCTGTCATTGGCTAGACGACACACAGTGGCATTTAGGGTTTCTGTAATTTTTATTTCTGTACTCTTTTTGTGAATTTGTATTGTAACCCAGGTGCTAAATTATTATTATCATTATTATTGTTGTTGTTATTATTTTGCCTTGTTTTGTTTTTTGTTTTTTTTTTTATTTTGCCTTTTTTTTTTTTTTTGCCTTTTTTTTAATGCCTTGCTCTAACTTTATGGGGAGATAAATATACCAATCGATTCAGATTCAGATTTAAACAAGGATTTGTGTGGTATACTTTGTTTGTCGCCATGACCTTCCTATGTGCAGTTTGGGCTCATTCTGCATTCATGTTGACAGTCACCTGCACTTACTAATCTGAAATAGATGCCCTAAAGGCGTTGGCCAGTTGTGGCCTGTTCAATACTGGGCCGGTCTGTCAATGACTCCCGGACCACTTCTTATCTACAAGGAACTTGACAATGAGGAAGTTGACTGACTTATACTTATAAGGTGTGGTGAAAAATGCTGGCCCTAGCATCAGCCAACAAAACAACACGTAAGTGAGAAAAGTTTAGTTATAGAGCATAGTTAAGCACAGCCCAAGCTGACCAAAGTGCTTTATAAGAGGACAGAAAAAAATATGGTACGAAGGACATTAAATAAAAAGTTAACAGTGAGCTATAAATGAATCAATAGTGCATCTTAAACTGAATAATAAAATGGACAGGAAGCCATCTACACCTTCTCCCTCATTACAAATTCCCACATTTATGAACTAACTCAGTTACTTTTTAGTAGAAGTAACTAGTAACTATAATTAATTACTTTTTCAAAGTAGCGTGCCCAACACTGTGCTGTTGGGCACAGTCCACCCCTGTTGTCTAGTAACATGTTAAAGTGGATTTTAATTTCTATATTAGAATTTCAGATTCAGATTGAGAAGAAAAAAATAACTATTTGTTTTGTACAATTATTTAATAAATATTTCAATAATTTGAGCACTCAAATGTAGTTGTGTAAAAGTCATCTGGATGGACAGGAGTGGTAGCATTTTAACCACACAATAATATAAAAAAAGTTGATAAAAATAAACCCATTTGTACTTTTTTTTCTTCCCCTTGCCCAGTGAGACTCGATAAGAGAATCGTTAAAGAATTGAATCAATAAACAGATTCGATGATGGAATCGGAATCGCTAAAATCTTATGAAATCCCATCCCTACTCCTCAGTGTGGAAAATGCAGAGCAGAGGCTTGTTTATTGTTTATGATATGAATGTCTGTAATATTGACTTGTAAAAAACTCTTTACAAGCATCATGAAAACACTAAGAAGATGTTTCTCCCCTTATCCAAGTGGCTTCATCAGGTCCTGCTGCTCATCAGACTAGACTGGTAGTTTGACTAGACGACCAGTAAAGGATAAGGGGATAAAGATAAGGGACGAAATGTCTTCTAGACATGCAACTAAGTCCAGTTGACCTGATTCAATTTCCTTGAGATTGGCTTTAGTCATTTTTATAAATGGTGATTTACTGCTGCCCTTTTCCCTGATCTCAGCTTGATCTCCCCCAGGTGTCTATAAAGTTTAATTAATCTTGAATTGATTATCACATTTTTCTCAGGCTGTGGATGCCCTAGTGCTGTTTGGAGCAAGACTGTTTCTCCACAGACATGGTGGTCTTCTGCTAAACACTGAAAGACCTTGAATCTGCTCCTGTACTTTGATACCTTAAATAATTCAGTGCAACAATGGCTTCGTCACACATTTTACTCTCTGCTCTGTATGCACGACATATTTCAAGGTTAAGATTAAAGGGTATTTAAACAGTACAGTCGATACAGTAGATTATACAATATAGAGTATATATTATATATATACAGTAGATTTTCTTACCAGAAAGGCTGTGACAGATGTGTCCAGTGAAGAGAATGAAGAGGTAACGAATCATCTCTGCAGCCTGTGTCATTTCTGATGTGAAGCTGGTGAGAAATGTTGAGAAAAAACCACATGCAGCACCACTTCTCATCTACAAGCAACCTGACAAAGAGGAAGTTGACTGACTTATACTTACAAGGTGTGGTGAAAAATGCTGGCCCTAGCATCAGCCAACAAAACAACACGTAAGTGAGAAAAGTTTATTTATAGAGCATAGTTAAACACAGCCCAAGCTGACCAAAGTGCTTTACAAGAGGACAGAAAAAAATGTGGTACAAAGGACACAAAGTTAACAGTGAGCAATAAATAAATCAACAGTACATCTTAAACTGAATAATAAAATTGACAGGAAGCCAGTGAAGAGAGGCTGCAGGACTGGGCTGATGTGCTGGTGCTGTTGGGTACCAGTCGACGTCCTGCAGCTGCTCTCTGGACCATCTGCAGGCCAGATGATGAAGACTGGGGACGGACAGAGTGAAGGGAACTGCAGTCACCCAGTCATGATGTGATGAACACATGAAGAACTTTTTCCATGGCATCGAAGGACAGAAATGACTCGAGTTTGGAGAAGGTTCTTAATTGATAGGAACTATTTTTAACATCAGAACTGATTTGTTTTTCGGAATCAAAAGTAACACCACAGGTTTCTTGCATGTGACTTCACACATGGGGTGAGGTGGCCTAGTTTACTGGCAAGATGACCTCTGGGCTTAAAGGGACTCAAGGTAATTATTTCAGTTTTGTTTCTGTTTGGCTGAAGGAAATTATTTACCATCCAGCCTATAATGTCCTCAAGACAGTCTAGGAGAGGCTGGAGGAAATCCCTAGATTGTAGCGGGAGGTACAGCGGTGAATCATCAGCGTAAAATGACAAGTTATGTTCTGCTTTCTGATAATTTCACCAAGAGGCAGCATATACAGACAGAAAAGCAGTGGCCCCAGGATGGATCCCTGGGAAACCCCATAGGTGACAGGAACAGATGAAGAGGAAAACCGCTCTGTAGACTCTGAGGAAGTCCTCTCTATAAGAGCAGATTTAAACCAGTTTGGTGCTTTTAATACCAACTGACTATTTGAGAAATGTCAAGAGGAGGTCATGATCCATGGTGTCAAAGGCAGAACTAAGATCTAGTGAAACTGGCGGGATGGCGTTTTCCCCAGAGTCAACAGCATGTTACCTTTAACAGAGCTGTGTCAGTGCTGTGCAGAGCTTTGAGCCCTTACGGAGACAGATCATAGATTTTTGGTTGTAATTGTGCTTCAGGGTTCGAGGGCTAGAGAGTGTTTTGACCTCACTTCAGCTCGCAGTATTCACATTCAGTTTACAGGGAGATGTTATTCCTGTATGGCTTTGGGCCTGCCGCACCTCCACCAGTGCCTGCCATGGTCAGCTGCAAGGTCATCAGCTGGGGACCACCACTCATTGATGTTTAGCCCCTTAGCCCAGAACATCTCCTGGTGGCGGGGCAGTGAACAGGGATGTTTTCCTGACACTCCTTGCAGCTGACCTTCCTCACGTGCTCTTCTCCCCCACACCTTATCCCGTCTTCTCAACCATAACCAGAAGCTAGCCTTTTCAGCCTCTTCTGACAGATCCCTGGTCGCCTTGTGCAGCCCAGCAAAAGTTGCACAAAGAGAGCCTCCTCGATTTGCATGGCTTAAACTTTATCCTTGCCCAGGTGATAATTTCATCCAGCCTTTTGAGGAGTCTTGATGTACAAGGGGCAGTCCTTAGCAGGCAAGTGATGTCATCCATGTAGCTTGTCAGAGGGGGGAGTCACCGACCCGCTGGGAGCCTGACACCCCCCACCACTTGCCTGTAAAAGTGGTCCAGTGCAAAGGTGATGAGCTGATGTGGGACTGATCCATACGCATTTGCCAGGTCCAGCCACACAACATGCAGGTCTCACACAAGCACAGCTTAGATGCCAATAATGAATAAGTTGATTATGATTAAGCTGTTGCTGTGAGTCCTCAGCAAGCTACAGTGAGTTACATTTCAAGTCTTGTACATTTAACAGGAATAAAAAAAAACACCCTTCTGTGCTGGTGGCTGTGTGGATCGTAATCATAAGCCATATTATATACATAGAATGTGTATTTGAATGCTGATGTGCATGGTTTTCTATACGATTTGCTTGTATAAACGCATTGTATATACGGTTGACACCAAATGTCACTAAAGGGAATGTACATTTTCATCGTTTTAGGAGATTTTCTTTTTCAGGTGGTGAAGATTTTTTTCTTTTTTTCCCATTTTTTTATATGTCAATCTGTTTTCGCATCCATTCATAAATGAGGCAAAATTAGAGGGAAGTAGACATTAAATGGAAGTGTGTCTTTCAGTTATCAGTGCTGTTTCTTTAAAGGAAGGGAAGTACAAAGATGAAAGCTGATTAAACATTTTGTGTCACAGACACAAGCTGCTTGTATTTATTCACCTCCAGTCAAAACACTTAACCAACACACACACACACACAAATAATACAGATGCCAACTTGTGAAGTCTACTGTTTTATTGAGGTTGTAACTGATGCATTTATGGAAAAATTAATGTACAACTTCAATATTTTGTCTTGTCTTTTCACCTGTGACACATTTCAGATGTTTGGAGTTATTTTTTCTTTTTTCTCATTTAATTAATATTTCCAGGACCATTATAGAACAGATATTTTCACACTGACACAGTTCAGTATATATGACCACAGGTTGTATGGCACTTAAGTTACAAAAGTTAAATTGCCTTAAAAACGTTAAAGAAATGTTGTGATGTGATTTTACTTGCCTCGACCATGTTCAGGAGCTGCTGATCTAGCCAAAAAAAATAAAAAAATCTTCAAAAAAACAAAAATACGTTATGGAGTAAACATTCAAATTTGATAAGAAAATGATCAAATTAGAGACATCAAACATTGCTTCAGCACATTAACAGTAGAGAGCTTATGGAGTCTTTGTGGAAGTGAAACTTAAAACAAACAAAAGTGATTTTCATTGTCTGTGAAAAAACTGTCATGTTTCCACGTTATGGTGAAGTGAGAGTTTTGTGTCATCAAAGCATTTCTCTTTTTATTCATGATGCAGTTTTGCTTTTGTTTCTTGTATTTTCACTTTTATTAGATTGGTCACATTGGGCAGGGAGAGGAGAGGATGGGATGAAGGTCCAGGACGCTGCAGTCACATGATGCATCCCACACCACCGGGCCAGAGGGATGTGGGACACCTTTAACAAGTAATATCAGCTGAGGAGTCTTAAAAGTGATTTTCATAATCGACTTATAGCAGATTAGCTGTCACTTCTTGCAGTTTGTGGATCCTGAGCGAGAGAATACACACACTCCTCGTCGCTGCGTCCTTTGGTTTTGACCTTGTTGACGGCATACATTGGCGAAGCGAGAAAGCCACCTGCCATTTCAATACCATTTGTTGTGTAATACGGACTCTCCACGTCAGATTCCCTCCTCAGTTGGACGCCCGTGTCCTCGATCTCTTCGTAAATCACTTCGGCCGTGGCTTTGTCTGAGTCTGAGTTCTTCAGCGCTCTTTTCCTGGTGCAAAACCTCAGGGTTAAAACAGCCAACAGCACCAGCACTGCACCTACGATCGCTCCGACAGCTACTTTCCAAATGTCTGGGAACTCTGGGGAGTCGGTCTCATCATCATCGTCCTCATCGGCCACTCCGTCCTGGTCTGCTCCTTGCTCAGATCTCGGCGTGTTGAGCCTTCTTCCTCCTCCTGCTGAAGGAGCGATGGTTGGGATCTGTCTGGGATCTGTGATCACACTCAGATATGTTGCTTTCTTGTTTTTGCAGAGGTAAAAGCTAGCATCAGACTGCTTGACACGTGTTATTACCAGTGAACCATCTGCCAAGGAACTGTAGCGTTTGTCCTGTACTTCGTCCTGATCACCCTTGATGGTAAGAAGTATCTGCTTTTGGCCGCCCAAGTACCGGCTCCATGTCACCTGGCCTTCACCAGTGTGAGGACAGGGCACTGTCGCTGTTTGGTTCTCCATGACAACAATGTGTGGAGGCTCACCTGTCAAATAAAACATCAGCAGTTCAGTAGATTGTCCTGTTGGTTAGCATTGTCTAGTGAAGTATTCCACTAAAACCCAAGAGATGCTGGTTTGTTCTGGACCAGAGGCTCCACCTACTGTAACATCACTAACATGTTGGATCTTCCCAACAGGTGTTCAGTGACCTGCCTCTAGACTCTGGCATTTTGCTCAATATTTTAGAAACCTGGTGGAGTTTTAGGTTGGAATGAAAACCTGCAGCCTTTCGGCTCACTATAGCACATGGTTTCCTACCCCTGCCCTAACCCTAACATCCATGTTGCTTTTGCCACAGTCATGTAAGATTTTTGCGTTTCTGCTTTATTGGACTGTGACAGCGAGAGGGAATGACATGACAAAGAAATATGCTAAGTGTGGAAAATGCAGAACAGAGGCTTGTTTATTGTTTATAATATGAATGTCTCCAACTTAATATGATAATGACCGATTATTGTTAAGTGTCACACTTAGCACCTTTTACTTTTGTAAAAGTATAATAATGTCTATAATAATGTCTGTAATATTGACTTGTAAAAAAAACTTGTTACAAGCATCATGAAAACACTAAGAAGACGTTTCTCCCCTTATCCAAGTGGCTTCATCAGGTCCTGCTGCTCATTAGACTAGACTGGTAGTTTGACTAGACGACCAGTAAAGGATAAGGGGATAAAGATAAGGGACGAAATGTCTTCTAGGCATACAACTAAGTCCAGTTGACCTGATTCCTTGAGATTTGCTTTAGTCATTTTTATAAATGGTGATTAACTGCTGCCCTTTTCCCTGATCTCAGCTTGATCTCCCCCAGGTGTCTATAAAGTTTAATTAATCTTGAATTGATTATCACATTTTTTTCAGGCTGTGGATGCCCTAGTGCTGTTTGGAACAAGACTGTTTCTCCAGAGACATGGAGGTCTTCTGCTAAACACAAAGACCTTGAATCTGCTCCTGTACTTTGATACCTTAAATAATTGAGTGCAACAACGGCTTCATCACACATTTTACTCTCTGCTTTGTATGCATGACATATTTCAAGATTAAGATCAAAAGATAATTAAACTACAGTAGATTTTCTTACCAGAAAGGCTGTGACCGATGCGTCCAATGAAGAAAATAAAGAGGTAACGAATCATCTCTGCAGCCTGTGTCGTTTCTGATGTGAAGCTGGTGAGAAATGTTGAGAAAAAACCACATGCAGCACCACCTCTCATCTACAAGCAACCTGACAAAGAGGAAGTTGACTGACTTATACTGATGGGGTGTGGTGGAAAAATGCTGGCCCTAGCATCAGCCAACAAAACAACAAGTAAGTGAGAAAAGTTTATTTATAGAGCATAGTTAAACACAGCCCAAGCTGACCAAAGTGCTTTACAAGAGGACAGAAAAAAATGTGGTACAAAGGACATTAAATACAAAGTTAACATTGAGCAATAAATAAATCAACAGTACATCTTAAACTGAATAATAAAATGGACAGGAAGCCAATGAAGAGAGGCTGCAGGACTGGGCTGGTGTGCTGGTGCTGTTGGGTACCAGTCGACGTCCTGCAGCTGCTCTCTGGACCGTCTGCAGGCCAGATGATGAAGACTGGGGACGGACAAAGTGAAGGGAACTGCAGTCACCCAGTCATGATGTGATGAACACATGAACTTTTTCCATGGCATGGAAGCACAGAAATGACTCGAGTTTGGAGAAGGTTCTTAATTGATAGGAACTATTTTTAACACCAGAACTGATTTGTTTTTCGGAATCAAAAGTAACTCCACAGGTTTCTTGCATGTGACTTCACATGTGGAGTGAGACGGCCTCTGGGCTTAAAGGGACTCAAGGTAAGTATTTCAGTTTTGTTGCTGTTTAGCTGAAGGAAATTATTGTGAATTCTACTGTTTTATTGATGCATTTATGGAAAAATAAATGTACAGCTACAGTGTTTTGTCTTGTCTATTCTGTGGTGACGCATTTCAGATTTTTTGAGTTATTTTCATTGTTTTGTTTTTTTCATCATTTAATCAACATTTCCAGGACAGTTATAGAACAGATATTTTACACTGACACAGTTCATTAAATATGACCAAAGCTTATATAGCACTTCAGTTACAAAAGTCAAAGTGCCTTAAAAACACTGAAGCAACCTTAAATAAAAGCCAGTAAGCAATAGACAGGGATGAAATCAGAAAGTTAGAAAGGAATAAAATGAATTCCACATGAATAAAATGGCTACAGAAAACTGGTATTATATATTTATAAGTGGCAGAATGTGAATAGAGACTGAAAAAATAAAAATGAGCGAGTCATGGTTGATTCTATAGTAAAAAGTACAAAAATACAACTGTGTTTCTACTGGAGTCAGACGATTTATCAAATAGCCAATAAAGATCTTATCTGATATTTTATGTACATACATTTAGGTATCTTTTACCAGCATCTTCCTGCACTGATGTGACTTTACTTGCCTCAGCCATGTTCAGGAGTTCACGACTGATCTAAACTAAATGTCATTCGTCTGGTTTCAGTGGGGAGTTTGTGTCCCATGATGCTCCAAATGTTGTTTCAGAGGATTTTATCACCCTGACAAGTAGACAATTCTGGAGGTTTTCTGGTGGGGGTCTATCCAAAAACATCTTTAAAATTAAAAAGAAAAAGAAAAATTACACTCTGGGGGAAACATTCAAATTTGGTATGAAAATGATCAAATTTAAGATATTAAACATTGCTAATGACCCAGCAGTGTCAGCGACCTGGATAATGTCCTCATGCAGGTTAAACAGCTGGGACTCCACATCTGTCTGTCAGGACTGAAGAAGCTTCTGGGATGAGAAGTGAAACGTCCTCCAGAATTTACAAATAAGTCCAGTTGACCTGGATTCAACTGAAAGTGGGGAATCAGGACCTGGATGACTGAGAACCTCCACAGACATTACTACAACATATTGACTATCCACAGTTCATTCAGAGTTGAATGGAGGTCAACTTGACTGTTTGTAGATTCTTGAAGATGCTTTACTTCTCTTCTTCAAAGAGCTCTGGGTGTAAAAGTGATTGTAATAATTGAATCCAGTAAACAGCAGATTAGCTGTCACTTCCTGCAGTTTGTGGCTCCTGAGTGGGAGAATACACACCCTGAACGTCAGATTCCCTCCTCAGTTGGACGCCCCCATCCTCGATATTCTCATAAATCACTTTGGCCGTGGCTTTGTCCGAGTCGGAGTTTCTCAGCGTTCTGTTCTTGGCATGAGACCTCAGGGTTAAGACGACCAGCACTAGCAGCATGGCAGCTGCGATCACTCCAACAGGTACTTTCCAAAGGCATGAGTACAGTGGTGTGTCTGTCTCATCATCTTCTGTGGCCCCTCCGTCCTGGTTTGCTCCTTGCTCAGATCTCGGCGTGTTGAGCCTTCTTCCTCTTCCTGCTGAAGGAGCAATGGTTGGGATCTGTCTGGGATCTGTGATCACCTTCAGATATGCTGTTTTCTTGTTATTACAGAAGTAAAAGCTTTCATCAGACTGCTTGACACGTGTTATTACCAGTGAACCATCTGCAAAGGAACTGTAGCGTTTGTCCATTGCTTCGTCCTTATCACCCTTGATGGTAAGAATTATCTGCTTTTGGCCGCCCATGTACCGGCTCCATGTCACCTGGCCTCCACCAGCATGAGGACAGGGCAGTGTCGCCGTTTGGTTCTCCATGACAACAATGTGTGGAGACTCATCTGTCAAATAAAACATCAGCAGTTCAGTAGATTGTCCTGTTGGTTAGCATTGTCTAGTGAAGTATTCCACTAAAACCCAAGAGATGCTGGCTTGTTCTGGACCAGAGGCTCCACCTACTGTAACATCACTAACATGTTGGATCTTCCCAACAGGTGTTCAGTGACCTGCCTCTAGACTCTGGCATTTTGCTCAATATGTTAGAAACCTGGTGGAGTTTTAGGTTGGAATGAAAGCCTGCAGCCTTTCGGCTCACTATGGGACATTGTTTCCTATCCCTGCCCTAACCCTAACATCCATGTTGCTTTTGCCACAGTCATGTAAGATTTTTGCGTTTCTGCTTTATTGGACAGTGACAGCGAGAGGGAACGACATGACAAAGAAATCTGCTAAGTGTGGAAAATACAGAGCAGAGGCTTGTTTATTGTTTTTGATATGAATGTCTCCAACTTAATATGATAATGACTGATCATTGTTAAGTGTCACACTTAGCACCTTTTACTTTTGTAAAAGTATAATAATGTCTATACTAATGTCTGTAATACTGACTTGTAAAAAACTCTTTACGAGCATCATGAAAACACTAAGAAGATGTTTCGCCCCTTATCCAAGTGGCTTCATCAGGTCCTGCTGCTCATTAGACTAGACTGGTAGTCTGACTAGACGACCAGTGAAGGATAAG
This sequence comes from Myripristis murdjan, assembly GCF_902150065.1. Classification (NCBI taxonomy): domain Eukaryota; kingdom Metazoa; phylum Chordata; class Actinopteri; order Holocentriformes; family Holocentridae; genus Myripristis; species Myripristis murdjan. The sequence continues at coordinate 4,014,495 of NC_043980.1, read as the reverse complement.
GGGATAAAGATAAGGGACGAAACGTCTTCTAGACATACAACTAAGTCCAGTTGACCTGATTCAATTTCCTTGAGATTGGCTTTAGTCATTTTTGGAAATGGTGATTTACTTCTGCCCTTTTCCCTGATCTCAGCTTGATCTCCCCCAGGTGTCTATAAAGTTGAATTAATCTTGAATTGAATATCACATTTTTCTCAGGCTGTTGATGCCCTGATGCTGTTTGGAACAAGACTGTTTCTCAGGGGACATGAAGGTCTTCTGCTAAACACAAAGACCTTGAATCTGCTCCTGTACTTTGATACCTTAAATAATTTAGTGCAACAGTGGCTTCATCACACATTTTACTCTCTGCTTTGTATGTATGACATATTTCAAGTTTAAGATCAAAGGTAATTAAACTACAGTAGATTTTCTTACCAGAAAGGCTGTGACAGATGCATCCAGTGAAGAGAATAAAGAAGTAAAGAATCATCTCTGCAGCCTGTGTCGTTTCTGATGTGAAGCTGGTGAGAAATGTTGAGAAAAAACCACATGCAGCACCACTTCTCATCTACAAGGAACCTGACAAAGAGGAAGTTGACTGACTTATAAGGTGTGGTGAAAAATGCTGGCCATAGCATCAGCCAACAAAACAACAAGTAAGTGAGAAAAGTTTATTTATAGAGCATAGTTAAACACAGCCCAAGCTGACCAAAGTGCTTTACAAGAGGACAGAAAAAAATGTGGTACAAAGGACACAAAGTTAACAGTGAGCAATAAATGAATCAATAGTGAATCTTAAACTGAACAATAAAATGGACAGGAAGCCAATGAAGAGAGGCTGCAGGACTGGGCTGATGTGCTGGTGCTGTTGGGCACCAGTCGACGTCCTGCAGCTGCTCTCTGGACCGTCTGCAGGCCAGATGATGAAGACTGGGGACGGACAAAGTCAAGGGAACTGCAGTCACCCAGTCATGATGTGATGAACACATGAAGAACTTTTTCCATGTCACTCAAGGACAGAAATGACTCGAGTTTGGAGATGGTTCTTAATTGATATGAACTATTTTTAACATCAGAACTGATTTTGTTTTTCGGAATCAAAAGTAACACCACAGGTTTCTTGCATGTGACTTCACATGAGGAGTGAGATGGCCTCTGGGCTTAAAGGGACTCAAGGTAATTATATCAGTTTTGTTGCTGTTTAGCTGAAGGAAATTATTGTGAATTCTAATGTTTTATTGATGCATTTATGGAAAAATAAATGTCGTACAGCTTCAGTGTTTTGTCTTGTCTTTTCTGTGATGACGCATTTCACATTTTTCGAGTTATTTTCATTGATTTTTTTTCTTCATTTAATCAGCATTTCCAGGACAGTTATAGAACTCGTATTTTACACTAACACAGTTCATGATATATGACCAAAGCTTCTATGGCACTTCAGTTACAAAAGTCAAAGTGCCTTAAAAACACTGGAGCAACCTTAACTAAAAGCCAGTAAGCAATAGTTAGGGATGAAGTCAAAAAAGTTAGAGAGCAATAAAATGATTAAATTCCACATGAATAAAATGGCTACAGAAAACTGGCATTATATATTTATAAATGGCAGAATGTGAATAGAGACTGCAAAAACAAAAATGAGCGAGTCGTGGTTGATTCTATAGTAAAAACTACAAATATAGAACTGGGTTTCTACTGGAGTCAGACGATTTATCAAATAGCCAGTAAAGGTTTTATCTGACATTTTACATCCACATAACCAGATATCTGTTTATCAGCATCTCCCTGTACTGATGAAGCTTCCTTTGTTCTCCTCAAGGAGCTCTGGGTGTAAATGTGATCGTCATAATCGACTCCAGTAAACAGCAGATTAGCTGTTACTTCCTGCAGTTTGTGGCTCCTGAGCAGGAGAATACACACCCTGAACGTCAGATTCCCTCCTCAGTCGGACGCCCCCATCCTCGATACTCTCATAAATCACTTTGGCCGTGGCTTTGTCCGAGTCGGAGTTTCTCGGCGCTCTGTTCTTGGCATGAGACCTCAGGGTTAAGACGACCAGCACTAGCAGCATGGCAGCTGCGATCACTCCAACAGGTACTTTCCAAAGACATGAGTACAGTGGGGTCTCCGTCTCATCACCATCGTCCTCATCAGCCACTCCATCCTGGTTTGCTCCTTGCTCAGATCTCGGTGTGTTGAGCCTTCTTCCTCCTCCTGCTGAAGGAGTGATGGTTGTGATCTGACTGGGATCTGTGATCACCCTCAGAAAAACTGTTCTCTTGTTATTGCAGAGGTAAAAGGTAGCATCAGACTGCTTTACACGTGTTATTACCAGTGAACCATCTGCCAAGGAACTGTAGCGTTTGTCCTTAGCTTCCTCCTTATCACCCTTGATTGTAAGAAGTATCTGCTTTTCGCCGCCCCAGTACCGGCTCCATGTCACCTGGCCTCCACCAGTGTGAGGACAGGGCAGTGTCGCTGTTTGGTTCTCCATGACAACAACTTTCAGATGCTCATCTGTCAAATAAAACAAAAGAAGTTAAGTAGATTGTCCTGTTGGTTAGCATTGTCTAGTGAAGTATTCCACTAAAACCCAAGAGATGCTGGTTTGTTCTGGACCAGAGGCTCCACCTACTGTAACATCACTAACATGTTGGATCTTCCCAGCAGGTGTTCAGTGACCTGCCTCTAGACTCTGGCATTTCGCTCAATATTTTAGAAACCTGGTGGAGTTTTAGGTTGGAATGAAAACCTGCAGCCTTTCGGCTCACTATAGCACATGGTTTCCTACCCCTGCCCTAACCTCCATGTTGCTTTTGCCACAGTCATGTAAGATTTTTGCATTTCTGCTTTATTGGACAGTGACAGCGAGAGGGAACGACATGACAAAGAAATCTGCTAAGTGTGGAAAATGCAGAACAGAGGCTTGTTTATTGTTTATGATATGAATGTCTCCAACTTAATATGATAATGACCGATTATTAAGTGCCACACTTAGCACCTTTTACTTTTGTAAAAGTATAATAATGTCTATAATAATTTCTGCAATATTGACTTGTAAAAAACTCATTACAAGCATCATGAAAACACTAAGAAGATGTTTCGCCCCTTATCCAAGTGGCTTCATCAGGTCCTGCTGCTCATCAGACTAGACTGGTCGTCTGACTAGACGACCAGTAAAGGATAAGGGGAAGATAAGGGACGAAACATCTTCTAGACATACAACTAAGTCCAGTTGACCTGATTCAATTTCCTTGAGATTGGCTTTAGTCATTTTTAGAAATGGTGAATTACTTCTGCCCTTTTCCCTGATCTCAGCTTGATCTCCCCCAGGTGTCAATAAAGTTGAATTAATCTTGAATTGAATGTTATATTTTTCTCAGGTTGTGGATGCCCTAGTGCTGTTTGGAACAAGACTGTTTCTCAGGGGACATGAAGGTCTTCTGCTAAACACAAAGACCTTGTATCTGCTCCTGTACTTTGATACCTTAAACAATTCAGTGCAACAGTGGCTTCACCACACATTTTACTCTCTGCTTTGTATGCACAACATATTTCAAGGTTAAGATCAAAAGGTAATTAAACTACAGTAGATTTTCTTACCAGAGAGGCTGTGACAGATGCATCCAGTGAAGAGAATGCAGAGGTAACAAATCATCTCTGCAGCCTGTGTTGTTTGATGTGAAGCTGGTAAGAAATGTTGAGGAAAAGCTGCATGCAGCACCACTTCTCATCTACAAGGAACTTGAAAAAGAGGAAGTTGACTGACTTATACTTATACTTAAAATGGTGGCCCTAGCATCAGCCAACAAAACAACAAGTAAGTGAGAAACGTTTATTTATAGAGCATAGTTAAACACAGCCCAAGCTGACCAAAGTGCTCATGTCATGGTCATGATGAACACATGAAGAACTTTTTCCATGGCATGGAAGGACAGAAATGACTCGAGTTTGGAGAAGGTTCTTAATTGATAGGAACTATTTTTAACATCAGAACTGATTTGTTTTTCGGAATCAAAAGTAACTCCACAGGTTTCTTGCATGTGACTTCACACGTGGGGTGACACAGCCTCTGGGCTTAAAGGAACTCAAGGTAATTATTTGAATTTTGTTCCTGTTTAGGTGAAGGAAATTATTTGCCATCCAGTCTTTAATGTCCTCAAGACAGTCTAGGAGAGGCTGGAGGAAATCCCTAGATTGTAGCTGGAGGTACAGCAGTGAATAATCGGCGTAAAACAGGATATGTTCTGCTTTCTGATAATTTAACCAAGAGGCAGCAATTACGGACAGAAAAGCAGTGGCCCCAGGATGGATCCCTGGGGAACCCCATAGGTGACGGGAACAGATGAAGAGGAAAACCGCTCTGTAACCTCCGAGGAAGTCCTCTCTTTAAGAGCAGATTTAAACCAGCTCGGTGCCTTTAATACCAAACCACTGTTTGAGAAATGTCAAGAGGAGGTCATGATCCACGGTGTTGAAGGCAGAACTAAGATCTAGTGAAACTGGCGGGATGGTGTTTTCCCCAGAGTCAAAAGCACGTCACCTTTAACAGAGCTGTGTCAGTGCTGTGCAGAGCATTGAGCCCTTACGGAGACAGATCATAGATTTTTGGTTGTAATTGTCGTTCAGGGTTCAAGGGCTAGAGAGTGTTTTGACCTCACTTCAGTTCGCAGTATTCACTTATTCCTGCATGGGCTTGGGCCTGCCGCACCTCGACCAGTGCCTGCTATGGTCAGCTGCAAGGTCATCAGCTGGGGATCACCGCTCATTGATGTTTAGCCCCTTAGCCCAGAACATCTCCTGTTGGCGGGGCAGTGAACAGGGACGTCTCCCTGACACTCCTTGCAGCTGACCTTCCTCACCTGCTCTTCCCCCCCCCACGCCTTATCCCGTCTTCTCAACCATAACCAGAAGCTAGCCTTTTCAGCCTCTTCTGGCAGCTCCCTGGTCGCCTTGTGCAGCCCAGCAAAAGTTGCACAAAGAGAGACTCCTCGATTTGCATAGCTTAAACTTGATCTTTGCCCAGGTGATGAGTTCATCCAGCCTTTTGAGGAGTCCTGATGTACAAGGGGCGGTCCTTCGCAGGCAAGTGATGTCATCCATGTAGCTTCTCAGAGGGGGGAGTCTGCAACCCGCTGGGAGCCTGACACCCCCCACTACTTGTCTTGCTCCAGCCAAAATTATTTCAAAGGCTGCCACGAAGAGGATTGGGGAGATGGAGCACCCCATTGCAAGTCCCACCTCGAGCCGTTGCCAATAGGAGGTGAGAGTCTGGAGTGCAATACACATCTGGAAGTCCTGGAAGTTGCTGTTCACCATGCTCTTGATATTGTCTGGAATGTAAAAGTGGTCCAGTGCAAAGGCGATGAGCTGATGTGGGACTGATCCATACGCATTTGCCAGGTCCAGCCACACAACATGCAGGTCTTACACAAGCACAGCTTAGATGCCAATAATGGATTAGGTGATTATGATTAAGCTGTTGCTGTGAGTCCTCAGCAAGTGAGTTACATTTCAAGTCTTCCACATTTAACAGGAATAAAAAAACACCCTTCTGAGCTGGTAGCTGTGAGGATTGTAATCATAAGCCATATTGTATACATAGAGATGTTTTCTTTTCTTTTTTCTATTCATTTTTTGTATGTCAATCTGTTTTCACACCCGTTCATAAGTGAGGCAGAATTAGAGGGGAGTAGACGTTAAATCAAAGTGCTTCTTTCAATAATCAGCACTGTGTCTTTGAAGGAAGGGAAGTACGTAGATGAAAGCTGATTAAACATTTTGGCTGCTTGTATTTTATTCACCTCCAGTCAAACCATTTACTTACACACACACACACACACACACACACACACACACAATTCTACTGTTTTATTGAGGTTGTAACTGATGCATTTATGGAAAAATTAATGTACAACTTCAATATTTTGTCTTGTCTTTTCACCTATGACAAATTGCAGATGTTTGGAGTTATTATTTTTTTCTTTTTTCTTATTCAATCAATATTTCCAGGACCGATATAGAACAGATATTTTCCCACTGACACAGTTTAGTATACAGTATATGACCAAAGCTTGTATGGCACTTAAGTTACAAAAGTTACATTGCCTTAAAAACATTAAAGAAACATTGTGATGTGATTTTACTTGCCTTGACCACATTCAGGAGCTGCTGATCTAGCCAAAAAGGTCTCCAAAAAAAACCCAAAAAATTACAATATGGTGTAAACATTCAAATTAGATAAGAAAATGATCAAATTAGAGACATCAGACATTGCTTCAGCACATTGACAGTAGAGAGCTTATGGGGTCTTTGCGGAAGTGAAACTTAAAACAAACAAAACTGATTTTCAGTGCCTGTGAAAAAACTGTCATGTCGCCACGTTACGGTGAAGTGAGAGTTTTGTGTCATCAAAGCATTTCTGTTTTTATTCATGATGCAGTTTTGCTTTTGTTTTTTGTATTTTCATTTTTATTAGACTGCTCACATTGGGCAGGGAGAGGAGAGGATGGGATGAACGTCCAGGACGCTGCAGTCACATGATGCATCCCACACCACCGGGCCAGAGGGATGCCTTTAACAAGTAATATCAACTGAGAAGAACTGGTCTTAAAAGTGATTTTCATAATCAACTCCAGCTTATTGCAGATTAGCTGTCACTTCTTGCAGTTTGTGGATTCTGAGCGAGAGAATACACACACTCCTCATCGCTGCGTCCTTTGGTTTTGACCTTGTTGACGGTGGCGTACATTGGCGAAGCGAGAAAGCCACCTGCCATTTCAATACCATTTGTTGTGTAATACGGACTCTCCACATCAGATTCCCTCCTCAGTTGGACATCTGTGTCCTCGATCTCTGCGTAAATCTCTTCGGCCGTGGCTTTGTCCAAGTCTGAGTTCTTCAGCGCTCTTTTCGTGGCGCGAAACCTCAGGGTTAAAACAGCCAACAGCACCAGCACTGCACCTACGATCGCTCCGACAGCTACTTTCCAAATGTCTGTGACCCCTCCGTCCTGGTTTGCTCCTGGCTCAGATCTCGGCGTGTTGAGCCTTCCTCCTCCTCCTGCTGAAGGAGCAATGGTTGTGATCTGTCTGGGATCTGTGATCACCCTCAGATATGCTGTTTTCTTTTCATTACAGAGGTAAAAGCTAGCATCAGACTGCTTGACACGTGTTATTACCAGTGAACCATTTGCCAAGGACCTGTAGCGTTTGTCCTTTGCTTCCTCCTGACCCTTGACGGTAAGAAATATCTGCTTTTGGCCGCCCCAGTACCGGCTCCATGTCACCTGGCCTCCACCAGCGTGAGGACAGGGCAGTGTCGCCATTTGGTTCTCCATGACAACAACGTGAAGAGGCTCACCTGTCAAATAAAACATCAGCAGTTCAGTAGATTGTCCTGTTGGTTAGCATTGTCTAGTGAAGTATTCCACTAAAACACAAGAGATGCTGGTTTGTTGTGGACCAGAGGCTCTACAGGATCTTCTGTAACATCACTAACATGTTGGATCTTCCCAACAGGTGTTCAGTGACCTGCCTCTAGACTCTGGCATTTCGCTCAAACCTGGTGGAGTTTTAGGTTGGAATGAAATCCTGCAGCCAGTGCTGTAAACTAGCGGTCCCCACTCGCCAAATGTGCCTAAAATATTCCCTTGGCCAGTTAATTTTGGAGGTCTACCTGCCACGGGGCAGGTAAATATTTGCACCAAGTCATGCAATAAATTATGCAAGAGGTGGCTTTAAATTCATACGGTAGCTAACATTAGCACTTGACCGGTGATGTTTGCGTGTTGCACTTCAGTAGCTCCCCCGACGTCACATCATGTTGTGAGGTTAGCCCAGGGTTAGCCTAGCCAGCTCAGAAGGACGACACGCAACGCACTGGGACACACTTTAAGATCTCCTGATGGTCCAGCTCTGCTCCCCAGACATCAATGAGTTTGATCCGAGCAAAGCTGTGATGCTGTGGCACCTGGACTCTGTCAGAGGCAGGCGGCCTGACTTCATGGATGGACCTGACGACTAGAGATGCCATGGTTTAGGTTACCTAGGCATATTAAGGGATGTCTGAGAGGAAATATGACTGCCTTTTTGGTTGCAAATGCTATTTTGTTTACAAAAAATATATATATATATCATTTATAAAGGTTATTTTGTTCTATTTATATTTACAGTTACAGTTAGTAATATTTACGGATAATGTAATGAGGAAAAATTGTTCACAACAGAATATTAAAATGTATTTTAAATCTTTGGCCTCTTCTCTAAACATGTATTTCAATAAAATACTGTTATCTCAATTGGCCAGTGAGCCAAAAAGTTAGTTTACACCCCTGCCTGCAGCCTTTTGGCTCTCTATGGCACATGGTTGCCTACCCCACCCTAACCCTAACATCCATGTTGCTTTTGCCACAGTCATGTAAGATTTTTGCGTTTCTGCTTTATTGGACAGTGACAGTGAGAGAGAACGACATGACAAAGAAATCTGCTAAGAGTGGAAAATGCAGAGCAGAGGCTTGTTTATTGTTTATGATATGATGGTCTCCAACTTAATATGATAATGACTGATTATTATTAAGTGCCACACTTAGCACCTTTTACTTTTGTAAAAGTGTAATAATGTCTATAATAATGTCTGTAATATTGACTTGTAAAAAATTCTTTACTAGCATCATGAAAACACTAAGAAGACGTTTTGCCCCTTATCCAAGTGGCTTCATCAGGTCCTGCTGCTCATTAGACTAGACTGGTAGTCTGACTAGACGACCAGTAAAGGATAAGGGACAAAACATCTTCTAGACATACAACTAAGTCCAGTTGACCTGATTCAATTTCCTTGAGATTTGCTTTAGTCATTTTTATAAATGGTGATTTACTGCTGCCCTTTTCCCTGATCTCAACTTGATATCCCCCAGGTGTCTATAAAGTTTAATTAATCTTGAATTGAATATGACATTTTTCTCAGGCTGTGGATGCCCTGATGCTGTTTGGAACAAGACTGTTTCTCAGGGTACATGGAGGTCTTCTGCTAAACACTGAAAGACCTTGAATCTGCTCCTGTACTTTGATACCTTCAATAATTCAGTGCAACAACGGCTTCATCACACATTTTACTCTCTGCTTTGTATGTATGACATATTTCAAGGTTAAGATCAGAAGGTAATTAAACTACAGTAGATTTTCTTACCGGAGAGGCTGTGACAGATGCATCCAGAGAAGAGAATGAAGAGATAACGAATCATCTCTGCATGTGAAGCTGGTGAGAAATTAGGAAAACCTGCATGCAGCACCACTCCTCATTTACAAGGAACTTGACAATGAGGAAGTTGACTGACTTGTACTGATGGGGTGTGGTGAAAAATGCAGTCTGCGTGCCATTCGTGTGCGACCAGGGAGGGGGCGGTACCGGGCCGCGGGTTGGGCACTGATTAAGTTAAGGTGAAGGACACATGGAGAAAAATCACTAAAACTCAACATATCTCTATCGTTTGACATCGGATGAAGACATGCCTCCAGTTTGGAGTTATTTATAACTCACTGAAGTGTGTTGTTTTATTTTTGGGAGGCATTTATTCATCCGGTGTCAAAAGACTGAGATGTGTTGAATTGTAGCCTAATGAGTTTCTTCATATGCCCTCTATTGACTCCAATACAACTGGCACCAAAGTGAGATTAAGTGATTCAATGACCTCTCCATCGTTTTCCTCTCCTTGGGTCCTGCAAGGGAATGAGTGCACATGAGGATGATGAGGCAACCACACAGGGACGCATTGCCACAGGGGCGCTATGGTTTTGTTGGCGCGGCTTGCGGGGGGAGGGGGATAGGGAGCGGATGGGATGGGCCACACCCCCCGCACCCTTAATTCTGACATCTATGCCTTCATATGTAAAAAAGCAAAGGTCTTAAGACGACCCCATGATTTGACGCATCATGAGCTTTGCTTCTCCTCCACAGATGTCAGGGCGGTCTTCAGCTGTTTCAAACGCTGGAATGAAACTTGTTCACCGGGACTCAAACATTACGGTGCTGCACTCTCTGCACTTGGCAAATCAAGTGACGCTGATTTATTTTCTACTTTTTTCGTATCAGTTGTGGACATTTTACCGCTGAGTGAATGAAGAGACACTGAGCTGAACTGTCATGTTTACATTTTTCGCTACCACTGTCATTCAAACTGGTTTTGAAGTGTTTTTCTACAATCATCCAACAAGCATAATTGATGTAATTTTTTATAATAAATCCCACTGTCACCTGGTTCTGTAATCTTGTCCATTGAATACCAGGAAGGAAGGAGATGAGTGACGTTTTCTACCTGCAAGATGGTCCACTTGTGTGATTTTCGCCTGATTCCATTCAAGCAGAAGGATCACAAGCTCGTCTCAGGGATGAGAAAACTGCCCAGTCACCGGCTTTATGAAACGGCATGGAAAGTTTGGTTTGGAAAGAGATTTGAAAGCCATAAACCCCTGAAGTAATCAACCGTAATCAACCTCCAGATTCTGACTAAAAGGTCAGAATTGTGAGAATAAATTCAGGAATTACGACATTTCTCCAAATGTTGAGATTAAAGTCAGAACTCTGAGATTAATCTCACAACTCAGTTCTAACTCTGAAACTGATGTAACGTTGCATGTTGTCTGTAAACTGTCAAACGCTCAGATTGTTTTGTGTTGCAAAACAAGTTTTAGTTTGTCGAGCTATACTTTTTTGAAAGATTATTTTTGGGGCATTTCTGCTTTATTTGACAGTCACAGTATAGAGAGACAGGAAAGGAAATGGCAGAGGAGAGTTAGGACGACCTGCAGCAAAAGGCCTGAGGTCAGATCAAGGCTAAGTCCTGATCACAGGACTTAGCCTTGGATAAGTGGAATTTTATCCACTGAGCTACCAGGACGCCCCAGAACTGTACTTTGTTGACAGAGAATTTAAATCAGTAATTTCAAATATATTGTGAGGTTTCATTTGAGATAAAAACAGTACTGATGCTACAAAATCATAACTGTTGTCAAAAAATGATACTAACAGGACATTTGAAGCCTGTGAGGTCTTCTACTGACTAGATTCAGGTGAGAGCGATGTCTGCCGTCTGAGAGCATGACTGGCCAGTTGATGGAAAACATTCCAGTACATTTTCGATTTGCCATCAATTTCCACAAAACTGACAATATTTGAAATCTACACAGTTGGTCTTGCCTAAAAAATAATCAGAAGTTAAAGTAATAATGAAATAGCATAACAAATTAGTTTAAAAAAAAAAAAAAAAAAAAAAACAGATCGGAAAAAAATAGATAGAATAGCAGTTTATTTACCGTTTAGATGTTGATATTTTGATATGTCAGTGTTTTCATTTTATTATTATTATCATATTATACTGAGTGGGACACTTCTCATGCACAGAACATATGGCACTGGATTTGTGTTTTGAACTGGTTGTCAGAGACTTTATCAGCTTGATAGGAAGAAAGTAAGCTCTGCACACTGAGGGGAAGTCAGATCATTTCCAAGAAATCAGCCTCTGCTGGTGAGACTGCAGCCTCCTCCTCCTCCTCCTCCTCCTCCTCCTGAAAACACTCTCCATCAGTCCAGAGGAGGAAGAGTAGGGGCTCCTCCCTGCAGACGCTGAAGACAGATGCCACACTTTATCTCAGCGAGACACGACTCCTGTAAGTACCTCTCTGCATCACATCTGATGTTGTTACCATGTACATGTGTGACAGCACTACTTACTGCCTTAGAGGTGTGTGTGTGTGTGTCAAGGTGGAGGGGTGGGGGGCAGTGAATGTAGGGAGATATTCCCCCTCCGTGAGTGTGTTTGTGAGATGAAGGAAATGTGGAACCATTTAGGAACCAAATGATTTGTTCTCCTCTGGTTCTGCAGCCAGTCAGCAGCACAGAGCCTCAATGCGAGTGGAAATCTCCAAAAAAAAAAAAAAAAAAAGGTTAATCAATAAACCAATAAACTATCTGCAGTTCTGTGTTGGCAACAGACAACTGGCAAAACAAAAACTACCTACCTCTTTTTCTCATATTTCTCAGCTTCTATCCTCAGTATTTGTCAGAGGATAAAGTGTTCATGTTAAAGTACTAACACACCATGCTCTGAGGGCGTTTTCCAGACCTCTGATCGGATCAGCTGATCATGACACCATACTCCTTTTGCCGTCATGCAAAAACGGTCTCACAAAGGGGAAAAGTGAGCATTCGGACTATTAAGAGATAAACAGATGAATCCACTGAGCACTTGCAAGTTGAGCTTGAATGCACTGATTGGGATATGTTTATTAATTCTGCCTCTGACAGTGTTGATCACTTAGCCGATGTTGTTGGTAGCTATATCCATTTTTGTGAGGAGAGCTATATTCCCAGGGTTCAAATAAAAAATTTACCCAAATAATAAACCCTGGATATCCAAGTCCCTTAAAGCCACCTTAAATAAAAGAAGCTGGCTTACCAGACAGGAGGTGCTCTGGAAAGAGCACAGGCCAACAGGGAGGTTAAATGAGAAATTAAATGGGCAAAAATTAAATACAAAAAGAAAATGGAGGAGAACTTGGCCACTGGCAGCATTAAATCTGCTTGGAGGGGAATTAAGACTATGGCGGGGATACAAGAGAGGACCAGAGGGGGTATTGTTCCCCGTGGCTCCTTTTATAATGATTTTAACCCTTTAAGACCAAAGTCTCACACAGGCCACCTGGACTTAATGCGTTGTGTTAAGTATGGTAGCTGGTTGAGGAAGGACTAGGTGAGTGTCTCTGTGGTGTGTCAGTCAGGACACAGGAGGCAGGTCAGGTTTCCTTTCATTTTCTTTACTGAATAAACTGGTGCATCCTTGGTAGGTGTGGTCTATGGAACAAATAAGGATATTTGTCTTCAAATGTCTGTAATAACAAGGCCATCTAAATTGCAGGTCATAGTTGCATAATAGTAATAATACAAAATAAGATAATAAAAAATATTACTACTCATAATAATGACAAATGTAAAGGATATACATTTTCAGCACTCAGGAAAACAATGGAACTGGTCAACAGGCAGTGCACCTCAAAGCCTACAGGCACAAACAGGTACAAATCACCAAGGTCACGGTGCCCCCTTGTGGCGACACACGTAATGTAAATTCCACTCCAATTTAGCGAGGTACTTCAATCAACAAACAATATAAACTGTTTTGATATAGGGTGTAATACATGGTAGACTGGTACACCGACGGCATGACACCATGGTGCGACCTTGATGATTTTAAGTGCGTCGCAGTCGCACACCATTTGCATGAAAATGTCTAGCTACATCTCCACAAATATCAGTTATTACAGAACTAATTAAAGAAAAAACAGATTACTTACTTAAAACGTCAGGGACTCACACCAAAGGGAAACTTTATGCACTGAATTCACTTTACATAAACTTGTAACCCTAATGGAAAGGTCCGTCCACTCATGACGGTGTAGGCAAATAATTAAGGAATGTTACTGAAGCTGGGAGGGTTTTGTGCTCTGTATACTGTAATTAGTCTAGAGTCGTAATGGAGTGCTCCCTGGCCAATAGGGGGTAAACTATTAATTAGCTATTAAATTAAGGAAAACATAGCTTATATTATACTCTCTGAGCACTATTTTGTACACGTTGTTTTGGCTGTAAAACTGTCATATAATGTCCTGTGAGTATGTGCTTTTGCTCCTTTTTCCAGGATTACTTTAGCTTTAAATATCTGCCAGTGATGTAACGTTACTGAAATGTTTTGAAATATTACTTAAAGGAAAGAACACACACATGGAATTTGATATTAATGTTTTGTACTAAATAAAAAAAAAAAAAAATCCATTGTACAAATTATTCAAAACTTTTAAATTGAAATCTGAACTCTAAGCAATATACAGTACAGGCCAAAAGTTTGGACACACCTTCTCATTTATTCGTTTTGTTTATTTTCATGACTATTTACATTGTAGATTCTAACTGAAGGAATCAGAACTATGAATTAACACACGTGGAGTTATGTACTTAACAAAAAAAGGTGAAATAACTGAAAACATGTTTTATATTCTAGTTTCTTCAAAATAGCCACTCTTTGCTCTGATTACTGCTTTGCACACTCTTGGCATTCTCTGAATAAATCCCCAACAGTGTCACCAGCAAAACACCCCCACACCATCACACCTCCTCCTCCATGCTTCACAGTGGGAACCAGGCATGTGGAATCCATCCGTTCACCTTTTCTGCGTCTCACAAAGACACGGTGGTTGGAACCAAAGATCTCAAATTTGGACTCATCAGACCAAAGCACAGATTTCCACTGGTCTAATGTCCATTCCTTGTGTTTCTTGGCCCAAACAAATCTCTTCTGCTTGTTGCCTCTCCTTAGCAGTGGTTTCCTAGCAGCTATTTGACCATGAAGGCCTGATTGGCGCAGTCTCCTCTTAACAGTTGTTCTAGAGATGGGTCTGCTGCTAGAACTCTGTGTGGCATTTATCTGGTCTCTGATCTGAGCTGCTGTTAACTTGCGATTTCTGAGGCTGGTGACTCGGATGAACTTGTCCTCAGAAGCAGAGGTGACTCTTGGTCTTCCTTTCCTGGGTCGGTCCTCATGTGTGCCAGTTTCGTTGTAGCGCTTGATGGTTTTTGCGACTCCGCTTGGGGACTCATTTAAAGTTTTTTGCAATTTTCCGGACTGACTGACCTTCATTTCTTAAAGTAATGATGGCCACTCGTTTTTCTTTAGTTAGCTGATTGGTTCTTGCCATAATATGAATTTTAACAGTTGTCCAATAGGGCTGTCGGCTGTGTAGTAACCTGACTTCTGCACAACACAACTGATGATCCCAACCCCATTGATAAAGCAAGAAATTCCACTAATTAACCCTGATAAGGCACACCTGTGAAGTGAAAACCATTTCAGGTGACTACCTCTTGAAGCTCATGGAGAGAATGCCAAGAGTGTGCAAAGCAGTAATCAGAGCAAAGGGTGGCTATTTTGAAGAAACTAGAATATAAAACATGTTTTCAGTTATTTCACCTTTTTTTGTTAAGTGCATAACTCCACATGTGTTCATTCATAGTTTTGATTCCTTCAGTGAGAATCTACAATGTAAATAGTCATGAAAATAAAGAAAACGCATTGAATGAGAAGGTGTGTCCAAACTTTTGGCCTGTACTGTGTATATATATATATATATATATATATATATATATATATATATATATATATGTATATGTTACAGGTTACTGCCCACCATGCGGTAAGGAGGGTTCTCCACCAACATAACTCTACAATCTCTGCAGAGAGCCACACGTTTCCGGGACGGTGCGTGCTCAGCTCATTTTAGTAATGTTTGGCTGACACTATCTGTCGGCCATACTATCGATGGGGCCGATAGTGTTGAGGCTGATAGTAACTAATTAGTAATTAGTACTATCGGAGCCGATACTATCGGCCTGCCGATTAATCAGTCGTTCTCTAATGAGGATACTAACCTAACAGCATAATATCCAGTTTATATATGAGTAATGTATTAGGTATCTTCCAGAGGTCCTGCAGTGCCTGTTAATTTAACTTACTGACACTGAATATCTTGTTTTTATAAGTAATTCCAACATTTTTAAATAAACAAGTAAATAACCAGCAGGACTGCAGAATCACTGGACTGAATGAACATGCTCTTGTCTATTTTCTCCAGTCGAGGCTGAGTAATGGAACCTGAAGGCGTCAAGATGATAGAGCTGGCAGCGCTCAGTCGGCCTTTCAGCCTCGGGATGCTGTACGACTGTCGCCAAGACTCCCTGATCCCTGGTAAGGCTTTAAATCACCAAATCTAATGTTACTGGGCAAATACATTCACTTTTATCTGAAACGTTTTCATATCAGTTCACTAACTAAGACCACGCCATTTGTGCATAGTTTAAGTAGTTTATTTGATCAACAAGAAAATTCAGGAAGGGATAAGATGAGGGTCGATGACGATGGATGTTAGTGTCAAGGGGAGTAATGGAAGCCAGATGAGGGTGGATGATGTGTTCAAAGAGATGAAGCAGTCGAGGCTGGAGCGTCTAGGAACCCTGGGGTGGAGACTCGGGGTGGGGGCACGTCTCGATCAGCAATTTCTTTGCTTCATCATTCCCAAAAGTACTTCATTGGACTAAGCGTGAATGGGCTCTGTGGATATCGTAGAGGTGGCTATGGATGTAACTCTGGTATGCTTGAGAAGACCAGCGGCCGAGGATTTTTATGGTATGGTCCGGGATTCCTTGACTGGATGCGGCTGAAGCGGCTCCCACGTGAAAGGAGTGACCGGAGTATAGATAAGGTGAAATGCCTGACTTTAAGAGAACTCGACAAAGGTGGTGGTGAAACCAGAAGTGTGTGGCGACTCAGCCAGATTCTGTAATGAAGAGTGGGTCTTGGGGTGAGGCATGGTGGCCTTATCTATGGTTAATGTATGTTTGGAGGGATTCGAAAGGACTCAGGTAAGAGTTTAATCGGAATAGAAAAACGGGGTGAGAGAGACAGAGCTGGTTCGTTTTGCTTCGTTTGAGGTTGAATCTGAGAGTGTTCGATGAGTGGATGGAAATGTCGGAGAGGCTGGCATGCCATGAAGAGTCGTAATTGGATGTGGAGGTGGTGAATTCAGAGCAGCGAAGAAAACCGAAAAAGCCAAGGAGGAACATGGCTTCGAGGGTTGAGTTGATGGATGGGGATAAATAACCTGCGTGAAGGGTTTGGATGCACCGGGTGAGGAGGTCTGCAGTCAGGTGCAGATGTTTCGGTGCTAATGGAGGTTCTTTATTTTTTAAGCCTTTTATAAACATGTTGATGTGGGTATGAGAAATGGAAGGGGCTGGAGCTCTGGAAATTAATTTAACAAAAAAGTTTATAGTAGTGGCATGGCAGCAGGTAGAGGGCTAGTAGTGGCATGGCAGCAGGTAGAGGGTTGGGAGGTTTGGGAGCAATGGGGGTGGAGGTGCGGTGGGGCCGAGTCTTGAAAAAACTGAAGAAGGACATGGGGGCGGGGCAGGAGGGCGGGGAAATGGAGCGGCTACTGCGCATTCGGAGGCTAGATGTGAAGGTGCCCTGCACAAATCGCAAGACAGGGAAGAGCGAGCCGCAAAGATGCGGCAGTAAAGTTCGGTGTTCAGGACGCCCCTGTAAGTGCCCTGGTTAAACTGCTGGAGGCGACCTGCGGCCTGGGATGTGAAGAGAAAGTGGTATGTGTAGGAACCGGTGCCGCCAAACCGCAGGGCCAGAGCGGGGCGTGGTCCTGTTCCTGAACTTAGTTGTAATAATAACTTCATTAAATGACCATTTCCTCCCCTATATCTGACTCCATGCGTCATAGCTCTTTTTTGGATAAGTCCTAACTTATTTCACATAAACAGAGAAGGAACTGGATAATTATTACTGGATATTTTTGGTGAATACATTTTTATTGTTACAAGGGTTTCAAATAATTTGTATGGAAAAACATCTTCTAAATTCTCAGAAAAGTTCCAGTTTTGAGAATTCTTAGACTTTCTGCACAAGCAGCGGCACAGCACTGGGAGGATTTCTGAATACAGCTCCTGGTGTCTGTCTGACCCAGGATGAAGCCGTGTGAGACTGCAGGAAGGAGAATGTACCACTAGAGGGAGATATCATCATAATTTTTCAGTTCAAGTACACATCAACTCCTTGTCTAGAATTTAGAACAGGAGCCCACTGCTGTTCAAAATATAATTCAACTGTATGTTATTATTTTTCTTATATTTACTTCTAAGAAATGTGTGCAGCAAATAAAAGTAAACTTGACTCCCCACCCTGTGTTACAGGCTTGACACTGTGGGACCCTGATGTCCTGGAGAAGGATGCACGAGAAAGACCCCAACCCAACAGTGAATTTGAGATAGTTGCATCTGAATCATTGGAGAACAAATTTTCAGCATTAAATGTTGATGCCACCCTGAAGGCAAGTTTCTTTAGTGGGCTGGTACAGGTTGAGGGCTCTGCCAAGTACCTAAATGACTGTAAGATTTCCAAAAATCAGGCCAGAGTGACACTCAAATACAAAACTACAACCAAGTTCCAGGAGCTGCCAATGAAGCATCTTGGAAGTTGCAAGGTAAAACATGAAAACCTTTTTGATAAAGGAATAGCAACACATGTAGTCACAGGTATCCTTTATGGGGCACAAGCCTTCTTTGTATTTGACCGTGAGGTGTCTGAAAAGGAGGATCAACAAGACATTGAGGCCAACCTGAAGGTGATGATCAAAAAGATTCCCTGCCTTGCAAATGAAGGTAAAGGTTCCCTGCAAATGAGTGAAACAGACATTTCAAAAGTTGAAAATTCTCCTGCAAATTCCATGGTGACTTTAACCTTCAGAGGAATCCTGTGTCCTTTCAGGATGCAAAGGAAGTCTACCAGAGTCTTCCAACATTACTGGGAGCAAATGGAGAAAATGCTGTGCCAGTGAAGGTCTGGCTGATGCCCCTAAAATTTTTAGATTCTGCTGCAGCTCAACTTGTCTGTCAGATAAGTATTAGATTAGTAATGGAGGCACAGAGCATCCTGGAGGACTTCAGTGAGCTGGAAATGAGGTGCAATGATGCAATGAAAAACAGCACTACCCAGCAATTCCCACAGATTGGGAAAAAGCTGAAAGCTTTTCGGGAACGATGCTCTGAGTACAAGCTGGAGTTCCAGAGGACCCTGGCAAAGAAACTTCCATCAATCCGGGGAGGTGGGGAAGAGGAGGCTGTGCTTGCAGAGGTGCTGGAAAAGAGACATTCTTCTCCATTCAACAACAAAAACCTGAGTGAGTGGATGAGTTGTAAAGAGAGAGAAATAAACACCTTAAAATCACTCACTGACAGGATGAAAAACCTCAAGATTATCAAATCTCAAGATACACTAGACAAAGAAATTCTCAGTGCTGAGCATGCTGTGTGCTTTGCTTTCACCTCACTGGAGGATGATGAACCATACCTCTCAGATTTATTAAAATATTTAAAGGAAACACCTCCAACAGAGAATCCTCAAAAAATCACATATCAGACTTATGATGTAGAGAAGGCTCAGTGGTACTTTCCACAGGAGGTGATGGATGCTGTGAGGCAAAAAGCAAAGTGCTTCAATGAGTTTGCAAGGATAAATATGAACAATAATATTAGCTTCCTTATAGCAGGCACAGCAAATGAGAAAGAGAAAGGTGCAAGCATCCACCTTTATAAAGAAGGCTCTTTGGTCAGTGAGAACTTTGAACCTCCTTCAAAGCCTGAAAAACCAGCAGTAAGTGACACAACCCACAACAGTGTGACAGTGAGGATTTCCCCACCAGGACTCGGAGCAGAAAACATCACCCACTACTCTGTTGAGTACTATGATAGCAGATATGTCACGCAGAAAATGACAGTATTGACAGCTGGAGAAGTCACAGTGTCCAGTCTGACTCCTAATACAGAGTACTTTTTCAGATGCACAGCAGTGTGCTCAGTTGGAAACGGGCCAGTCAGTAAAGACAGTGATCCCATTAGAACCTTACCCACTAGTCCTCCTGGGAAACTGCAAATTGAGTCACATTCAAGTGAGATATCAGTTAGCTGGGAGAACCCTGCTAAGGTTGGTAACGGTGTCAACATTTTGAGTTACATTGTAGAGTATGCAAAAACAGCTCCTGGGGTGAAACATGAAGCACTTGAATGGAACCAAATGAAGTCAAGAGCTAAAGAGGCCATCATATCTGGGCTTCAGCCAGAGACAGAGTACGCTGTCAGGGTCAGATGTGATTGTGGTGTGGCTGGTAGAAGCAAGGGAAGCATCACAGTTAGTGTGCAGACAAAAAAAAAGTGTGCCTCGCAGAATTCCTCAAACATACACTCTTAGAAATAAAAGTGCTAACTAGAACCATATAAGGTTCTTCGGCTTGTTCCCATAGGAGAACCCTTTTTGGTGCCTGGTAGAACCTTTTAAAAAGGTTACATCTGGAACTCTTTTGGAGGGTTTTACCTAGAACCCAACATAAAAGGGTTATACCTAGAACCGTCTGTGAAAGTTTCCACCCAGAACCCCCCATGAGAGGTTCTGCAAAGAACCCTTACTTGAGGTTTCATCCAGAACCTCTCCACCTTCTAAGGGTTTCATCTAGAACCCTTCCAGGGAGTTTAATCAAGAACCCTTTCATATTTCAAGGGTTTCATCTAGATCCCATCCAGGGAGTTCCATTAAGAACCCTTTCATATTTCAAGGGTTTCACCAATAACCCTCTTCTGGGGGTTATATGAAGAACCATATTATATTCTACAGATCAGGCAAAACAATTATTTCATTACTTGTACTATATTGTGGTTGTTTACAAAGTTGAGACTGAGGACACTGTCAAACAATTTTAATGAGAATTTTGTTTTATTTAAAAACCTTGGAACAATGACGGATAAGGAGGGGAGATTCTCTGAGGACTGCTTAACAGAAGAGGAGAAGCTTTGTAGGTCCCAGGGGAAAACAAGTCAAAAGTGAGCATAGGTCCTCAGGGACCTATGGAATCAGCAACATGACCATAGGTCTCAGGCCAGACAATAATGGATTAGGTGATTATGATTAAGCTGTTGCTGTGAGTCCTCAGCAAGCTACAGTGAGTTACATTTCAAGTCTTCCACATTTAACAGGAATAAAAAAAACACACACACTTCTGTGCTGGTAGCTGTGAGGGTCGTAATCTTAAGCCATATTGTATACTTAGAATGTATATTTGAATGCTGATGTGCATAATTTTCTATATGATTTGCTTGTATAAATGCATTGTTTAAACAGTTGACACCAAATGTCACTAAAGGGAATGTACATTTTCACTGTTTTAGGAGATTTTCTTTTTCAGGTGGTGAAGATTTTTTCTTTTTTTCCCATTTTTTTTTTTTATATGTCAATCTATTTTCACACCCATTCATAAGTGAGGCAGAATTAGAGGGAAGTAGACATTAAATAGAAGTGTGTCTTTCAGTTATCAGTGCTGTTTCTTTAAAGGAAGGGAAGTATATAGATGAAAGCTGATTAAACATTTTGGCTGCTTGTATTTTATTCACCTCCAGTAAAACCATTTACCTACACAACTTGTGAATTCTACTGTTTTATTAGGGTTGTAACTAATGCATTCATTGAAAAATTAATGTACAATATTTTGTCTTGTCTTTTCACCTGTAACAGATTGCAGATGTTTGGAGTTAATTTTTTTTTCTTTTTTCTCATTTAATCAATATTTCCACGACCATTATAGAACAGATATTTTCACACTGACACAGTTCAGTATATATGACCACAGGTTGTATAGCACTTAAGTTACAAATGTTGTGATGTGATTTTACTTGCCTCGACCACATTCAGGAGCTGCTGATCTAGCCAAAAAAGCCTTCAAAAAAAAAAAATAAAAAAAAAATAAAAAACATTTTGGAGTAAGCATTCAGATTTGATAAGCAAATGATCAAATTAGAGACATCAGACATTGCTTCAACACATTGACAGTAGAGAGCTTATGAAGTCTTTGTGGAAGTGAAACTTAAAACAAACAAAACTGATTGTCATTGTCTGTGAAAAAACTGTCATGTTTCCACGTTATGGTGAAGTGAGAGTTTTGTGTCATCAAAGCATTTCTCTTTTTATTCATGATGCAGTTTTGCTTTTGTTTCTTGTATTTTCACTTTTATTAGACTGGTCACATTGGGCAGGGAGAGGAGAGGATGGGATGAAGGTCCAGGATGCTGCAGTCACATGATGCATCCCACACCACCGGGCCAGAGGGATGTGGGACACCTTTAACAAGTAATATCAGCTGAGGAGAACTGGTCTTAAAAGTGATTTTCATAATCGACTTATAGCAGATTAGCTGTCACTTCTTGCAGTTTGTGGATCCTGAGCGAGAGAATACACACACTCCTCGTCGCTGCGTCCGTCGGTTTTGACCTTGTTGACGGTGTGCATTGGAGAAGCGAGAAAGCCACCTGCCATTTCAATACCATTTGTTGTGTAATACGGACTCTCCACGTCAGATTCCCTCCTCAGTTGGACACCCGTGTCCTCGATCTCTTCGTAAATCACTTCGGCCGTGGCTTTGTCTGAATCTGAGTTCTTCAGCGCTCTTTTCCTGGTGCGAAACCTCAGGGTTAAAACAGCCAACAGCACCAGCACTGCACCTACGATCGCTCCGACAGCTACTTTCCAAATGTCTGAGAACTCTGGTGACTCGTTCTCATCATCATCTTCCTCTGTGGTCACTCTGTCCTGGTTTGCTCCTTGCTCAGATCTTGGCATGTTGAGCCTTCTTCCTCCTCCTGCTGGAGGAGCCATGGTTGGGATCTGTCTGGGATCTGTGATCACCTTCAGATATGTTGTTTTCTTGTTATTGCAGATGTAAAAGGTATCATCAGACTGCTTGACACGTGTTATTACCAGTGAACCATCTGCCAAGGAACTGTAGCGTTTGTCCTTTGCTTCGTCCTGATCACCCTTCACGGTAAGAATTATGTGCTTTTCGCCGCCCCAGTACCGGCTCCATGTCACCTGGCCTCCACCAGCTTGAGGACAGGGCAGTGTCGCCGTTTGGTTTTCCATGACAACAACGTGTGGAGGCTCATCTGTCAAATAAAACATCAGCAGTTAAGTAGATTGTCCTGTTGGTTAGCATTGTCTAGTGAAGTATTCCACTGAAACCCAAGAGATGCTGGTTTGTTCTGGACCAGAGGCTCCACCTACTGTAACATCACTAACATGTTGGATCTTCCCAACAGGTGTTCAGTGACCTGCCTCTAGACTCTGGCATTTTGCTCAATATTTTAGAAACCTGGTGGAGTTTTAGGTTGGAATGAAAACCTGCAGCCTTTCGGCTCACTGTGGCACATGGTTTCCTACCCCTGCCCTAACCCTAACATCCATGTTGCTTTTGCCACAGTCATGTAAGATTTTTGCATTTCTGCTTTATTGGACAGTGACAGTGAGAGGGAACGACATGACAAAGAAATATGCTAAGTGTGGAAAATGCAGAGGAGAGGCTTGTTTATTGTTTATGATATGAATGTCTCCAACTTAATATGATAATGACTGATTACTGTTAAGTGTCACACTTAGCACCTTTTACTTTTGTAAAAGTATAATAATGTCTATAATAATGTCTGTAATATTGACTTGTAAAAAAACTCGTTACAAGCATCATGAAAACACTAAGAAGACGTTTCGCCCCTTATCCAAGTGGCTTCATCAGGTCATGCTGCTCATTAGACTAGACTGGTAGTCTGACTAGACGACCAGTAAAGGATAAGGGGATAAAGATAAGGGACAAAACGTCTTCTAGACATACAACTAAGTCCAGTTGACCTGATTCCTTGAGATTTGCTTTAGTCATTTTTATAAATGGTGATTTACTTCTGCCCTTTTCCCTGATCTCAGCTTGATCCCCCCCAGGTGTCTATAAAGTTTAATTAATCTTGAATTGAATATCACATTTTTCTCAGGCTGTGGATGCCCTAGTGCTGTTTGGAACAAGACTGTTTCTCAGGGGACATGAAGGTCTTCTGTTAAACACTGAAAGACCTTGAATCTGCTCCTGTACTTTGATACCTTAAATAATTGAGTGCAACAACAGCTTCATCACACATTTTACTCTCTGCTTTGTATGCATGACATATTTCTAGGTTAAGATCAAAAGGTAATTAAACTACAGTAGATTTTCTTACCGGAGAGGCTGTGACAGATGCTTCCAGTGAAGAGAATAAAGAAGTAAAGAATCATCTCTGCAGTCTGTGTCGTTTCTGATGTGAAGCTGGTGAGAAATGTTGAGAAAAAACCACATGCAGCACCACTTCTCATCTACAAGGAACCTGACAAAGAGGAAGTTGACTGACTTATACTGATGGGGTGTGGTGAAAAATGCTGGCCCTGGCATCAGCCAACAAAACAACATGTAAGTGAGAAAAGTTTATTTATAGAGCATAGTTAAACACAGCCCAAGCTGACCAAAGTGCTTTACAAGAGGACAGAAAAAATGTGGTACAAAGGACACAAAGTTAACAGTGAGCAATAAATGAATCAACAGTGCATCTTAAACTGAATAATAAAATGGACAGGAAGTCAATGAAGAGAGGCTGCAGGACTGGGCTGGTGTGCTGGTGCTGTTGGCTACCAGTCGACGTCCTGCAGCTGCTCTCTGGACCGTCTGCAGGCCAGATGATGAGGATTGGGGACGGACAAAGTGAAGGGAACTGCAGTCACCCAGTCATGATGTGATGAACACATGAACTTTTTTCATGTCACTCAAGGACAGAAATGACTCGAGTTTGGAGAAGATTCTTAATTGATAGGAACTATTTTTAACACCAGAACTGATTTGTTTTTCGGAATCAAAAGTAACACCACAGGTTTCTTGCATGTGACTTCACATGAGGAGTGAGACGGCCTCTGGGCTTAAAGGGACTCAAGGTAATTATTTCAGTTTTGTTGCTGTTTAGCTGAAGGAAATTATTTGCCATCAAGCCTTTAATGTCCTCAAGACAGTCGAGGAGAGGCTGGAGGAAATCCCTAGATTGTAGCGGGAGGTACAGCGGTGAATCATCAGCATAAAATGACAGGATTTTTTCTGCTTTCTGATAATTTAATCAAGAGGCAGCATATACGGACAGAAAAGCAGTGGCCCCAGGATGGATCCCTGGGAAACCCCATAGGTGGTGCCTTTAATACCAACTGACTATTTGAGAAATGTCAAGAGGAGGTCATGATCCACAGTGTCAAAGGCAGATCTAAGATCTAGTGAAACTGGCGGGATGGTGTTTTCCCCAGAGTCAACAGCACGTCACCTTTAACAGAGCTGTGTCAGTGCTGTGCAGAGCTTTGAGCCCTGACGGAGACAGATCATAGATTTTTGGTTGTAATTCTGGTTCAGGGTTCAAGGTCTAGAGAGTGTTTTGACCTCACACAAGCACATCTTAGATGCCAATAATGGATTAGGTGATTTAATTAAGCTGTTGCTGCCGTGAGTCCTCAGCAAGCTACAGCGAGTTATGTTACGTCTTCCACATTTAACAGGAATAAAAAAAACACCCTTCTGTGCTGGTGGCTGTGAGGATCGTAATCATAAGCCATATTATATACATAGAATGGTTATTTGAATGCTGATGTGCATAGTTTTCTATACCATTTGCTTGTATAAATGCATTGTATAAACGGTTGACACCAAAGGAGATTTTCTTTTTCAGGTGGTGAAGATTTTTTCTTTTCTTTTTCCATTTTTTATATGTCAATCTGTTTTCATACCCATTAGTGAGTGAGGCAGAATTAGAGGGAAGTAGACATTAAATAGAAGTGCTTCTTTCAATAATCAGTACTTCTTTAAAGGAAGGGAAGTCGATAAAAGCTGAGTAAAGATTTTGTATCACAGACACAAGCTGCTTGTTTTTTATACACCTCCAGTCAAAACACTTAACCTACGCACGCGCACACACACACACACACACACACACACACACACACACACAAATAATACAGATGCAGACTTGTGAATTCTACTGTTTTATTGAGGTTTTAACTGATGCATTCATGGAAAAATTAATGTACAACTTCAATATTTTGTCCTGTCTTTTCACCTGTCACACATCGTAGATGTTTGGAGTTATTTTTTCCCTTTTCTCATTCAATCAATATTTCCAGGACTGTTGTAGAACAGAAATTTTCACACTGACACAGTTCAGTATGTATGACCACAGGTTGTATGGCACTTAACTTACAAAAGTTAAAGTGCCTTATACCATGGTCTGCATGAATACTCGATTCTGATTGGCTGCAGGGTGTCCGTTAAAATGTGTTATAGGACACCTGTAAAAAAAAGTTCTGGTCAAATAGCCTGATTGTTCCGCGTCGTCCATTAACTTCTGATAATGGACACCTCGTCGGGCATTATCCCTTACTTAAAAACGTTATAGAAATGTTGTGATGTGATTTTACTTGCCTCGACCACATTCAGGAGCTGCTGATCTAGCCAAAAAAAAAATCTTCAAAAAAACAAAACTAGATTATGGAGTAAACATTCAAATTTGATAAGCAAATGATAAAATTAGAGACATCAGACATTGCTTCAACACATTGACAGTAGAGAGCTTATGGAGTCTTTGTGGAAGTGAAACTTAAAACAAACAAAAGTGATTTTCAGTGTCTGTGAAAAAACTGTCATGTTTCCACGTTATGGTGAAGTGAGAGTTTTGTGTCATCAAAGCATTTCTGTTTTTATTCATGATGCAGTTTTGGTTTTGTTTTTTGTATTTTCACTTTTATTAGATTGGTCACATTGGGCAGGGAGAGGAGAGGAGGGGATGAAGGTCCAGGACGCTGCAGTCACATGATGCATCCCAGACCACCGGGCCAGAGGGATGTGGGACAGCATTAGCAATGTCTTTAACAAGTAATATCAACTGAGGAGAACTGGTCTTAAAAGTGATTTTCATAATCGACTCCAGTTTATAGCAGATTAGCTGTCACTTGTTGCAGTTTGTGGATTCTGAGCGAGAGAATACACACACTCCTCGTCGCTGCGTCCTTTGGTTTTGACCTTGTTGACGGTGGCGTACACTGGCGAAGCGAGAAAGCCACCTGCCATTTCAACACCATTTGTTGTGTAATACGGACTCTCCACGTCAGATTCCCTCCTCAGTTGGACGTCCGTGTCCTCGATCTCTTCGTAAATCTCTTCGGCTGTGGCTTTGTCCGAGTCTGAGTTCTTCAGCGCTCTTTTCCTGGTGCGAAACCTCAGGGTTAAAACAGCCAACAGCACCAGCACTGCACCTACGATCGCTCCGACAGCTACTTTCCAAATGTCTGAGAACTCTGGTGAGTCGTTCTCATCATCATCTTCCTCTGTGGTCACTCCGTCCTGGTTTGCTCCTTGCTCAGATCTCGGCGTGTTGAGCCTTCTTCCTCCTCCTGCTGAAGGAGCGATGGTTGGGATCTGTCTGGGATCTGTGATCACACTCAGATATGCTGCTCTCTTGTTATTACAGAGGTAAAAGCGTTCATCAGACTGCTTGACACGTGTTATTACCAGTGAACCATCTGCCAAGGAACTGTAACGTTTGTCCTTTGCTTCGTCCTGATCACCCTTGATGGTAAGAAGTATCTGCTTTTGGCCGCCCCAGTACCGGCTCCATGTCACCTGGCCTCCACCAGCGTGAGGACAGTGCAGTGTCACCGTTTGGTTCTCCATGACAACAACTTTCAGATGCTCATCTGTCAAATAAAACATCAGCAGTTAAGTAGATTGTCCTGTTGGTTAGCATTGTCTAGTGAAGTATTCCACTAAAACCCAAGAAATGCTGGTTTGTTCTGGACCAGAGGCTCTACAGGATCTTCTATACATCATTAATGGCCCTTTTCCACTTGTACCTACTTGGCACGACTCGGCTCAACTCTACTCGGTTTGAGAACTTTTCCATTAGGTGGTAGTACCTGGTAACAGATACTATTTTGGGACCTACTCAGCCGGGGTTCCAAGCGAGCTGAGTCGAGCCGAAATGTGACGTAAACGCCGTGCAGGCCACTGATTGGACGGGGAGCGATGACACATGAGAGCGACTCCTGCATAAAAACCAAACCCGGCATTAAAAAAAAAAATAAATGGCAACAGCGACCGTGCGCATCGCTCACGGTCGCTGAGTCATCGCTGAAGTTGGCAAAGCCGGAAAATGGCAAGTAAACCGGTACCGTGGTCAAATAAAGAGGGGGAGACTTTTCTGAGCTTGGTGGCGGCCCAAAGAATCCAGAGGGAGCTGGACGGTGCGCCACCTTGCTATGACGACTCCACCCACAGCGAGGTGGGACTCAATTGTAATGGAAAACCACCGAAACCATGTCAAGGCGAGTAGAGTCGAGCCAAGTCGAGCCGAGTAGGTACTAGTGGAAAAGGGGCATAACATGTTGGATCTTCCCAACAGGTGTTCAGTATCCCGCCTCCGGACAATAAAAGGATTTTAAAATCTGCCTTGGCACGAATTGGGAACCAGTGAAGGGAAGCCAGGACAGGTGTGATGTGGTCAGACTTCCTCATTCTGGCTGCAGCATTTTGGACCAGCTGAAGACTCCTGGTACCAGAGGCAGGCAGACCAGAGTACAGAGCCATGCAAGACTGATGAATGCATGAACAACAGTTTCTGCATCAGCCTTTCTTAGCATAGGCCTAATTTTAGCGATACTGCAGAGGTGATAAAAAGCAGTTTTAGTGTTTTCAACATGAGTGACTAGAGACTAGAGTCAAACCACACCAAAGGTTTTTAGCTGTAGTTTTGAGAGAAAAAACCCAGTTCCTCAGGGAACACCGTCTCACCTGATGGAATGTGTAATTAAACAAAAATTTGAAAAAAATCTGCCTCTATTCTTTCTTCCTTCCTCTGTCCGTTCCCTCTCTGCTCTGCCTTGTAGCTCCTCTGGACCACAACCAGAGCTTTGTGGCTCTTGATGTTGTGGTTGTGGTGTATAAAAATCTCTGTACATCGCTTTGGATAGAAGCCTCTGCCACATGTGAATTGCAGCTGTAACCAAAAGACCTTGAATCTGCTCCTGTACTTTGATACTTTAATACTTCAGTGCAACATCAGCTCCATCACACATTTTACTATCCTGATTTGAAAATCTCTGGAATACTTCAGGATTGAGATTTTTGTGGATTTTCTTACCGGAAAGGCTGTGACAGATGCATCCAGTGAAGAGAATGGAGAGGTATCGAATCATCTCTGCAGCCTGTGTTGTTTCTGCTGTGCAGCTGGTGAGAAGTGATGAGGAAAAACTGCATGCAGCACAACTTCACATGTAAGAGGAACCTGACAATGAGGAAGTCGACCCCTGACTAATAGAAATGGGGTGTGGTGACAAATGCTGGTCCTGGCATCGGTTACCAGAAATAGACCAGATCCAGCATGTCTGGAAAATAAACCTAATAATAATAATAATAATAATGTGTTAAAATTGGAGGGATTTCACCAAAATTACTGGCGGAA
This sequence comes from Myripristis murdjan, assembly GCF_902150065.1. Classification (NCBI taxonomy): domain Eukaryota; kingdom Metazoa; phylum Chordata; class Actinopteri; order Holocentriformes; family Holocentridae; genus Myripristis; species Myripristis murdjan. Next base: position 3,985,530 of record NC_043980.1, on the reverse strand, counting down.
ACCCACTGAGAGCCTGAAATGTGACCACAGTTATTTCTCGTGTTACATAAGATTAGAGATTATAACAGATATCATGTTCTGAATCATGCAGAGCATATTGTTGAGTGTCAGTGTTTAATTTTATATCTAGATCTGAAGGTCAGTGTTGTGAAAGGCTGAGAGCATCAACAGTGTGTTGGGGTGAGACGGAGCTGCAGCCTGGAGAACCTGGAAATTTACAGAGTTTGTTGTCATGGAAGACCCCTGGAAAATTTGAATAAAATGATCGAATGTCCTGGAAATGTTTGTGAGGTTCTGGAAAACTAGAGCACTGGCCTGAGATCACGTTTTCAGATGTTTGGAGTGTGGAAGCCTCAATAGGTCCAAAACACACACAGCCCACACCTGGACCAACACGCTGTTTGCACATAAACATGTTTGCATGTTGTTAGTGTGTTGTTAACATCTCTCTCTTTTTTAACATGTATGCAACATGCAACACACAAACATGCAAACATCAAGTCCCTGAATATGTCCTTGAAAAATCCTTAACAATGACTTCCTGAAGAGTGAGAACCGTGTTCCTGCTGTGTTCTGGTCGTCCGGTCAACTTGAGTGGAGTTGAGTAAATTTTGACTTCAAGACATACTCCTAATTTAGACAAAACAACCTTTTCTTACTTGCCCCTTAATTGCTTCCCCAGACTGAGATAAGATGCTCGATACCATTTCCACCTCTGTACGTCCAGTGGTTCACTTCCTATTAGAGTTCTCATCAGGCCTGAAAATTAAGACCCGACCCGACCCGGACCGGACTGGGCCAGCCCGAGGCCCGACCCGACCCGACTAATTAGCCGAACTTTAGGCCCAACAGCCCGATAAAGCCCGAAAAAAAAAAAAAAAAAAAAAAAAATCGCCAAATTCGCCATTATTTAGCAGAGACGGTCGGCCGCGGCACCGGGGCACCATCAGTCGGCATCAGGCGGCACCATCAGTCGGCATCAGGCGGCACCATCAGTCGGCATCAGGCGGGTCGGCCGCGGCACCGGCCAGCATCAGGCAGCTCACCTGTCAGATCCGGCAGACCTGACCGGTGGGCGCGGTATCGGACGGTGCTGCGGCCGGCCCGCCTGATGCCGACTGATGGTGCCGCGGCATGTGCGGGTCAATACGGTAGTCTAGAAAACTGGAGATTTTTTTTTTCCCGTGCGCCCCCAGTTGCACTGCCCATAGCAGAAACCGTCCCTGCTGCCGAGTCTGCCAGCACAGCGGGATACTGCTGCAACTCTCTCTCACTTGTTTGCGCTGCGCTCGCACAGCTGGTTGTCTGTCTGTCACTGAAAGTTAAGCCTCCAAATCCAATCCAGTGTCTCACTCTCTCCACCAGTCACATAAAAATGAAACGTCATAATCAATAACAGAACACATAATTCTATTTTTTATTTAAAAAAAAAAAAAATCCCCCACAGAACCCGAAGCCCGACCCGACCCACCCAATTCACGTAAATTTTAGGCCCGACCCGACATTTTCGGGTCGGGTCGGGTCGGGTTCGGGCAGAATATGAGAACTCTAGTTCCTATGGGTAGCATTTCCTGTTAGCTTAGCATAAAGACTTGAAGTCTATGGGAGTCGTTAGCCTAGCTGAGTCAAAATCAGAAAAAGATATTGCCCAAAACGTTGGAGCTGGAGTATTCCTGTAAGCTTTATTCTGGATGGAAGAGTCCGTAGCTCTTCTTCATCTCATGTCTGAAAGTAAACATCACTCACATGTCTGTTCTCTTTGCTCAGGTTTATTGCATTAAATGTCACGACAGCAGCTGATATCAACGTGGCTACAAAACATAGATATTTAAATAAAACACTATTTACAACAAGCAGGAGAACAGATGTCCCTCTCTACGCCTGGTCCGAGGGCGTCGGCTGGCTGATCTTCGACAGATCCCCGAACGACGCCGTGGCCGAGCCTCGCTTCGCTGGTTTGGCCTGCCGAAGAAAACACACGTCTTTCAAAATCACAATCTGGACATTTTCATATCAAACGCCTGTTTTTCTGTGGCAGACTAAAACACCACAGAGGGAGCCGGTCCATCTCCAGTTCATGAGTCCTGTGTTGTCTGTGTTTCTGACATTCAGGCCCCGCCCACACCGTTTGATTGACAGGTGACTTCTATGTGATGTGTTTTGCAGACACACCACCGCACACAACACGACTAAATGTTCTGATGACAAAACATCAAGAAAACGTGACCACACCTGAATTTATTCGAAATGAACTTTACTACAATTTTTTTTAATGTATTGATGTTTTTTTTTTTTTTTTTTTACCTGTGACTCATGAGGCTTCCAGCCAATCATGTAGAGGATCTCGAAGGTGGCAGGAACAGAGCCGTCCTCGTTTCCGTACATCTCTGAAACAGTTTCAAACAGACGACGTCACGTTTTAATGAAGCAGGAAGCAGGAATTCACCTCCTGCCGTCCTCACCACCCAACAAAAACCACAGCGGCTGACGTCGGCATGCAAAGTCAATATTTCAGCTACACATACGTGATGTGAAGTGACCTCTCTAACAGCCGGGTTTACATGGGCTCTCCAACGTTTTGGGTAAAATACCTCTTTTTTCCGACTTCCCCAGACTGAGACCAGATGTTGGACACCATTTCCACCTCTGGACGTCCAGTGGTTCAGTTCCTATGGGTTTATTTTTTCACTTTGACGGAACCAGGCTAACGACTCCTATAGACTTCAAGTCTTTATGCTAAGCTAACATGAAATGGAACTGACCCACTGGACGTCCAGAGGTGGAAATGGTGTCCAACATCTGGTCTCAGTCTGGGGAATTTGGTAAAAGGGGACTTTGTCCAAAACGTTGGCGTGCTCCTTCAAACATCAGTTTTGTCTCTATGCTTTGGAAACTGACAGCAGCTGTGGTTTTCACACCATTTTTGATCCCGTACCTTCTAATCACAACTTTATCATCTTGAAATATCAAATTATTTTTTTAGATATTTAGCTCATTTAGATAATAATGATAATTTTTCATGATCACGGCTTTAAAAGGACCAGAGCACTGCAAAAAGTCAAAATCTTACCAAGATTATTTCTTATTTCAAGTCAAAAATGTCTTATTCCTAGTCAAAATATCTCATTACACTTAAAATAAGACATGATCACCTCAGAAGTAACTTGTTTTTAGACAATTGTCTCTTGTTTCAAGTGAAAATTTGCTTGTTTCATTGGCAAAATTTGTTTCTTGTTTCTAGCAAATTTTCACTTGTTTCAAGTGAATTTTCACTTGAAACAAGTGAAAATTGTCTAAAAACAAGTTACTTCTGAGGTGATCATGTCTTATTTTAAGTGTAATGAGATATTTTGACTAGAAATAAGACATTTTTGACTTGAAATAAGACAAATAATCTTCGTAAGATTTTGTGTTTTTGCAGTGAGCAGTCAGTCGGCTGCCTCGTGATCAGATCGGTTTACTGTCATCACACTGACATGATGTACGGACATTAATTTGACAATAACACACTGATGTTAGGCTACAGAGCAGCTTTACAGATTCATTTTTTTTTTCACCAAATTTGGCCACCAAATTGTCCAAAGCAACAATAAGACATGGTCCTCAGCTGCATGTTAAGCAAGTGATAAAGATCAGCTGAAGTGTCCGGCTGTCTGTCTGAGGACAGGGAAGTGAAACAGCCCAGGCTAAAAGTGTCTTTGTGTGAGAAATGTCCATTTTGGGTTCGTCTGATGTGTCACGGTCAGAGGACCACGCAGAGTTTAACCCAGGAAACTCTGACGGCACTGGAACAAAACTGAACACCAGACTTTTAAAGGACATTTGACCCGAGACACCAAGGTCACCGGGGGGTCGCCGGTAGATTCCTGCCTCCGTTAGCAGTTTTGACTGAGTGACCTTTGAATGTGCACTTTTTAAAAAAAGAAACACAGTTAACATGTGGTGGCTGATGGAGCTGGGTTTGTTCCTCAGTCAGGTTTTAGCGCAGGCTGCTTCAGCGAGGTCAGGTCACACCATCGCTTCCTGTGGTTCACCAGATATTACAGCACACTATCGCACTTGTATCACACTTCCCAGAAATTTCTAACAAACACAACAGAAACCTGACAGATACGGCTGTGTGACATCTAAAATGATCTTGCATTTCGGAACATTTTGTATTTTCTCACTGTTGAGATAGTGCTCTTCACTGTGACTCAGCATTATGTAAATAAAAACTGTGGCTACCGATTTTCTTGTGCAAATTCCCTCTGTGCAATAATCCATATTCAATACCATACTTATGTGCAATATGTACATAAGTACATAATGTATGTACATGTACATAAAACCTATAGTGCAATAACTCCTGTCCATGTTTGCACTTGTACATATATTTTTTCTTTCTTTTTATTCTATATATATTTATATTTATATTCCTTTCTTTATTTTTCTTGACTAATTGCTCTTTTTACTTTACACTTTGAGTGGGAGTTGTTATTGTAACAAAAAGTAATTTCCCCCTGGGGATCAATAAAGTATTCTGATTCTGATTCTGATTCTGTTCGCTGAAGTGTTACTGTGGAACTGCTGTCACTAAAGGTGACCAGGTTTTCAGAGCAAATCTGGTAATTTTGCAAAAAAAAATGCTGAAAATTTTGCTGTTGGTTTGTCTCATTTTACATGTGTGACCTTACTTAACTAACCAGTCCATGTCTGTGGTATTTTTAAGACCATTGAGAGATATTAAGAAGTTTTAAGACTTTTATTTTTTTATTGCCAATTAACCCTTTACCATTCTGGCCAGGGGATGTTCAGGGGGGAAATAAAAGGCCAACAGTAGAAGCCAGATCGAAGCTGTGAACATCATCTGAAAGCTGGAACCTGAGGATTAATTTGAGATGCAGCTCAGCTCTGTGGGTCAGGTTATCAGGCTCGATGTCTGTGCATGGATTTGGTGTCAAAAACTTCTTGGACATTTCTGTAAGAACTGCATTTTTCAGTGATTGGATGTTGAGCATTCTGTTGTGTAAATGTGTCAGAAAGTGACCCTTCCTGTCAGTCCAGCTGGAGAAGCAGAGCTCCTCTGAACGGCCTCGCTCTCTAGTTTGTGTGTGGAAAGTCTGATGAGGCTGTGATTCTCCTAGAGGTCACTAGAGGTCATTTTCTCCAGCGACGTCCAGTTGGACAAAAGTCTCTGGCTGCAGTGAAATGGCTGCTATGGGGGCCAACATCATCACACAGGAATCAAATGTGGCTCATTGAATCCACAAGAGTCTCAGCTTTCCAGTCAAAGCCAACTGATGCAGCTCCAAGACTGTTTAGGCCCCAGTCTGCACACACACACCATTTTACAACAGGCCACAAGAACACATGTGGACTGCAGGCTTTGGGGCCCAAACTGCATGGGATTAGCAGAAGGTGGGCGTGTCTGCAAAGGGGAGAGAACCCATTTTCATTCACACAGCTGGAGGTCAGAGGTCAAGGGGGTGATATTTAGCCTGCTTGCCGACAACCTGACATGATATACTTGAGATCAGTCGATTCCTTAGGTTGTCTGGTTTCTAATGATAACAGACCAAAGCTGCACGCTCATCCCGTTCACACTCACCTTTGTAAACAGCTGCTGCTGCCAGCATGGTGTCTCTGTGCAGCAGAGCCCGTCTGTTCCATGCACAGTTACTCTCTCCCATACCTGCAGAACAGGAGAACACATGAGGAACCTGAAGAACATGAGAACACATGAGGAACCTGCAGAACATGAGAACACATGAGGAACCTGCAGAACATGAGGACACATGAGGAACCTGCAGAACATGAGAACACATGATGAACCTGCAGAACATGAGGACACATGAGGAACCTGCAGAACATGAGAACACATGATGAACCTGCAGAACATGAGAACACATGAGGAACCTGCAGAACATGAGGACACATGAGGAACCTGCAGAACATGAGGACACATGAGGAACCTGCAGAACATGAGGAACCTGCAGAACATGAGGACACATGATGAACCTGCAGAACATGAAGAACCTGCAGAACATGAGAACACATGAGGAACCTGCAGAACATGAGGACACATGAGGAACCTGCAGAACATGAGGACACGAGGAACCTGCAGAACATGAAGAACCTGCAGAACATGAGGACACATGAGGAACCTGCAGAACATGAAGAACCTGCAGAACATGAGAACACATGAGGAACCTGCAGAACATGAGGAACCTGCAGAACATGAGGACACGAGGAACCTGCAGAACATGAGGAACCTGCAGAACATGAGGAACCTGCAGAACATGAGGACACATGAGGAACCTGCAGAACATGAGGACCCCTGAGGAACCAGCGGAGAACACACACACACACACACACACACACACACACACACACACACAAACACACACACACACCCTGGGAGCTCATTAATTATTCCGATATCGTATTGATCAGAACAGAGCGATCAGAGTCTCAGGTGAACCCCGGAGCCTGAATTTGATTTCGTCCATATGGTTGCCTTCTGAGATATTAATATCACATGTTCATATCTACATAAGGATATGATGATGTATCACTCAGCTCTACTGCACACACACATTTTACAGCACATTACAGCGTAACACAGCGCCACCTACAGGCCAGTTTAACACCACAGCTACACACCACGCTGCTCTGGAACATCACTGTTCTGATGTCTGTCAGTTGTTTTTATGTATTTATCCTGTTTTTTTTATTGTACTCTCAGCATGTCCTCAATGATCCCCATGATTTAAATAAAGGCTGATGAATGAATGAATGAATGAATGAATGAATGAATGAATGTGGTGAAAACTGCTCTCGTCTTGTGTTGTTTTGCAGCAGACGGTACCTTGTAAGTCGTTCATGACCTCAAAGATTCCTGGATAGTGAACCTGGATCTCATCGATGTCCTGCAGAGAGAGAGAGAGAGAGAGAGAGAGAGAGAGAGAGAGAGAGAGAGAGAGAGAGACATACAGAGACAGGACTGGCTTTACTGCATGACCTTAAAAACACATTAACCATGAATAAAATGAGAATGCAGCAGTGTGTGCTCATGTCCACACACACACACACACACACACACACACACACACACACACCTTTCTACACCTTTACACAAAACACAGGACACATGAAAACACAAAAGGAGAATAAAAAAATGCTAAAGTTCCCATCAAAGTGTTTTCTTGCGTCACTAAAGGCCTCAGATCAGCTGACAGCTCAGCGTCTCACCGCTGACCCGCGTTTGACTGCGAGACGCCGTCATGCCGTGACTCATCGTCCCAAGTTCACCTCCCACAGGGTTTGTTTTGCACAGTTTGCTTCCTCTTTCAGCCCGAGTGTCACTTCACTGGATCTTATCGTGTTCCTGTCCTGTGGAGAGCCGCTTATCTCTGAGCTCTGTGTTTAAAGACCATTTCACTTTTCTTTACTGTTCGTTAAAGGAACAAACTCCAACGTTTTGGGCACAGTTTCCTGACTTCCCCAGACTGACACCAGATGTTGGACGCCATCTCCACCTCTGGACGTCCACTGGTTCAGTTCCTATGGGTAGCATTTCCTGTTAGCTTAGCATAAAGACTTGAAGTCTATGGGAGTCGTTAGCCTGGCTCTGTCAGAGTGAAACTTGCGGGTAAATCAGAAGCTTCAGAGCTGCTGGAAGGTTTATTATTTCACTTTGACTGAGCCAGGCTAACAACTCCCATAGACTTCAAGTCTTTATGCTAAGCTAACAGGAAATGGTACCCATAGGAACTGAACCACTGGACGTCCAGAGGTGGAAACAGTGTCCAACATCTGGTCTCAGTCTGGGGAAGTTGGGAGAAGGATATTTTGCCCAAAATGTTGGAGTATTCCTTTAATCACTTGGCAACAATGGTGTGAAAATGTATTATTTTGGTGAATTATTTTGTTTGGGTTTTGTTTAATTTTTGAAAAGGACATATAAATCATGTTTACTGGTATATTTTATCATGGGTTTAAACTTTGTGAAGGACTCCGGTTGCAGCTGGAAGTCGTGGCTGTGAGCGTGTGTTCCCTCAGGTCCTCGTACCACAGTGAGCATGCTGAAGCCGGCCTGGCCCAGCAGGTTGCCCAGGTCGGTGACGGCGGTGTAGGGCGACACGTGGGGCGAGAAGCCGCCCTCGCGCTCCGTCTCGGCCAGCTGCAGCGAGCAGCGCAGCTCGTACAGCGTCTCGCCGCCCACCATCGCCCCGATGAAGACGCCGTCCGGCTTCAGCACCTGCTGGATCTGACAGGACGACACAGCTGTCAATCAAAGGCCAAACAAACTCCATCATCACACTCAGGCCTGGAAAAACCACAGATTAAAGTAAAACCGACAGTATTTTCAGTAGAGATGGAAAGCTCTTCTTATTTCTCAAGATCAAGGGTGGATCTAGACAAATATTCATGGGGTGGCATGGAGACTTTAACGGGTGGCAGAAATATATATGCTGATTTAATACCAAACAATCACATATATCAGTATTTGCTTGGAAAACCCCCAAATGAGGATATTTTAACTCAAAAACATTCTATTATTGTGGTACATGAGTAAAGCATTGAATAGAAAACCAAAAGGTGGCATTAGAATTATTTATTTATTTATTTATCAACCCCTTAAATAGTGGGAGTGCCATCTTTTGCTGCATTTACTTGCACTCGGACATTTGAGTCTCGTAACAGCGAGTTTCCGAACAGCCACGATTAAAAAATAAATAAATAAATTGTCTGAAATTGGGGTGGCAACTAGGGTGGCAAGGCATTTTTCTAGGGGGGCAGCTGCCACCCCCTGCCACCCCCTAGAACCGCCTATGCTCAAGATACAGTTTAATACGTGACAAAGGCTTCATGAATCAACACAACCAGGATGCAAAATTATAACAGATTAAAGTTAAATAAAGAAATTTGTTGTTTTCTGAGACACAAATCTGTCTCTGCTGTCACTCCAGAGGTCAGATGGATGGACGAGTCGTGTCTTTTGTGATTTCAAAAGCCGAATAAAATCAGGCGTTGATGTAACCTCGTCCGATCCCTAATTATCACAATGCTTTTTTGTTTTCTTGTGAAAGATTGTGTGCTCATAGAACTCACACGGGCTTGATTCTTGTTAGAAAAATGTGTCTATTTACTCGTCTCCATGTGTTTTATTAATGTGTTTCTGTGCAAATGATTTGTGGGTACAATAGAAATGTCTGTGTTCCTGACCTGTCTCAGAGCTCCAGGCAGGTCATTGATCCAATGCAGACTGGAGGGAGAGAGAGAGGGAGAGAGAGAGAGAGAGAGAGAGAGAGAGAGAGAGAGAGAGAGAGAGAGAGAGAGAGAGAGAGAGAGAGAGAGTGTTTTTATCATCCATTCAATTAAAAAAGTGACTGTTTAAGATTTTACACAGAGGATCATATGGATGGAGCTGCTGTGAGATTTATTTTTCCACTTTGACAGAGCCAGGCTAACGACTCCCATAGGCTTCAAGTCTTTATGCTAAGCTAACAGGAAATGCTACCCATAGGCACTGAACCAGTGGACGTCCAGAGGTGGAAACGGTGTCCAACATCTGGTCTCAGTCTGGGGAAATCAGAAATAAAGGGGTCATTTTGCCCAAAATGTTGTAATATTCCTTTAAGGCTGGCGTGTGTGGGCAGAGCGGAGCTGGAGCTGCATGCTCACCTCATGCTGCTCACCACCAGGTCGAAGGTGTTTTCTCTGAAGGGCAGGAACTCCTCGTCAGCCAGGACGCAGTGAGTCGGCATCTCGCAGCTCCTCCTCTGTTTCTGTGGATGGGAAAAGGGAAATTTAAATAAATAAATAAAATAAAACTGAGGTTGACATGAATCCAGAGGAGCAGACAGACAGGATACAGCCGGTGTGTGTGAAGCTGCTGTGAACTCACCAGAGCGGAGTGTGTGATGTCAGTCAGGAGGAGGCGCTGCACGACGTCCTGAAACAGCAGCAGACAGTCGCTCACACACATGAAGGGCAGCACAGACACACAGGTACGAGCTGCAGGGAGGAAGCTCATTGGCTCAGGTACACCAAAACAGGCGGAGCTAACTTTTTTTTTTATTTTATTTTTCTCCGAGTCCAGGTTCGCAGACTCTTGTTAAAATGGCAAAAAAAAAAATCCTGATCATCTTCTGGCACTCATGATTCTGGAGGGTCGGCAGGGGAGCGGATCTGATTTTCCTCCATCGATATAAAACGCTGCAGAGCGCTGATTGGTCAGAGAGAAACTGAACAGTGAAGCCCCGCCTCTCGCTGCTTATAATCAGGAAATACAAAAAGCAAGTCGCAAAACCTGTATCGTAGTCGATCATCTATCCAAGTAAAAAATGTCTTTTTTCGGCAAATATCTTAGTCACATAATATCACAGTGTCATGCAGCCGTTTGGAGCTGGTCTAGTTTTGTAAAATAAAATTTGCTGGTGCCAAAAGTGAGTAGAGTGAATGAAATAACTAGTTTAACGAGCTAACGAGCTACCAAGCTAACGAGCTAACGAGCTAACGAGCTAACCTCAGTGATTAGTTTGACTGGACATTTTAGTAGCAGAGGCTCCTCCTCTCTTACTGTGGGTTTTTTTTTTTAAATGAAAACATCAGAGGGTTGTAAATATTATACATAAACGTCAACATGCAGATGCAATTTCAAATCCATTTCACAAAAATATATTCTGTATGTTTATGTCTTATTTCTACAGTTTTTAATGCTTTCAAAATAAATCCCACTGGCTGTCGTCATGAGGCTAAAGTCGGGTTTTGAATCACAATCAAAATATGCAAAGCTTCATGATCAGAAACTATACGGATTTTCAAAAAACACGTTCTCCATCGTTTCTCTGTCAGTGCAGAAAGAAAATGTATAAATTATATCTGGTTGAAAACTTTCTGATCCATCTTTTACAGGATATATTGTGTGTATAATTTTAAAAGCTACTTCTTTCTAGTCGTCTAATTTTACTCAGAAAACGTAGTGGCTCCGCCCACTGAGGTTGGATTCAGCCAATGAGCTTCCTCTGCCTCTCAGGTGTGTGTAGAACACAGGCAGTGAGGTCTGGACTCACCTTGCTCAGATGCTCTGCGATGTGACTCTTCCCACAGCCGACGTCCAGAGCCAAAGGAAACGTCCTGGGACAGAAGACAGAACGTCATCAGGACTGAAGATCCACCGGCGCTGAGTTAAATTAACATTTGTTTAATTTAATTTAAACATTTGTTTAATTCAATTTGTTTAATTAACCTTTTAGGTCTGTATTAGTAAAAAACAAATGTAAAAATGATCACAAAATTCTAAAAAAAAAATGGCAAAAAGTAACCTAAAATTTGGAGGAAAACAAACAAACAAGAAAATGATATTCCTAAATATTAAAATGATGTTATTAAAGGTCAGATTAGTGATGTGGGATTAGCCGTTCACAAGCATTTAAATCCAGTAAAACTGAAATGAACATTGAAGCCCTTCTGTCTTTAAGGCAGGTGTCACTTACTTGGCAACACAGTACAACGTTTTTCTTTTAAATTAAATTAAATTAAATTCAGTATTAATTTAAATACAAATCCAGTGAAAAGGGAAATTAAATTTTTAATCATATTATGGAAACGTTGCCCCGCCCCCCCCCGGCTTTTCTTCCACTTTGACTCAGACGGAGAGGCAGAGTCTGAGTGGTTTTCATATCGACTGTCATGTAAATCAAAACGGTGCTGATTATTAAAAGAGTCCTGATGACGGGTCGATCCCTAATAAGGACGTTCTTCCTGAAGCGGTGTGTGTGTGTGTGTGTGTGTGTGTGTGTGTGGACGTTACCTTGCGATGTCGTAGACTCGATCTGCCACTCTGCTGCCCACCTGCAGGGACAGCAGACGGGGAGGTACACCTTGTTAGTGCGCTCTCTTCTCACCTTTTCTCAAACATTCGTGCAGGGAGGCTCCTTCATTCTTCACTCAGTCTCACAGATCACCTGCAGCGTTCACTGTTCCCCCGTCAGTTTGGGCTGTAAACTAAGGCCCTGTTCCCACCTGGTGTGAACACCTGTCCTGAGAAACCTCACGCACCGATGCAAACCGAGCTGCAGGTCGACTCTAAAGCAGCAGGCTGATGACCCTAACCCCGTGGAGACGCTGAAACACAACGTCCCTCGTTACTGACGCCTGACGTCGTTACCATAGCAGGGTTTCCGCTACATGTAATTCATCGTGGCACACCGCCACGGCAAAATAAAAGCCGCCACACTCTCGGAATGATGATTTTTTTTCTTCCAGATCTTAAAACAATTTTAAATGGATATATATACACACATATATAGGCTATGTAACCTTTATTTGCGCAAATATACTTATTATAATCAGTTTGAAATGATAATTTAAATATCATGAAATGTTACATTACAATGCAATTAACTTTATTTTGAAAAATGAACACCGGAGTCATCACCCGCCTGTTTGATTATTACTGCTGTGCGCTCGCAGAGGGAGGGGAAAGGGCAAGAGAAAGGTACTTAGGCAAGAATAAATTTAATCCATTTTTTTGGTCAAGCCTGTGAAAACGACCCTAAGGTTATCATTAATGTTAACACTGTAGGGACTATAATTTTCGCGATCACGAAATTTGCCACATAAAACACAATCTATTTTTTAACGCGGAATATCACCGAATTTGACATAATTTGAATGAAATGCTGTTTTTGTGTGGATTATGGACGTATGTCTGGGGAAAATCACATGGAGGGAAGCAAATCTGGGAGGCACAACCCCTCCAGTGGTTTCACCTGCACCTTCACCACCAAGAAAAAAACATTACAACAGCTGCACCGGCACTGTACCAGTCCAAAAGGCAGAGAAACTTTCCAGCTACAGCAGCGCACTGACATAGATTGTGTAACAAAGCGAAGAGGTGCCACTCCGCTCTATTTTCACTGGCTAACAGCAGCACACTGGCTTAGCTTGTCTATTCAGAGAAGAGGTATCACTTCGGCTTATTTTTCAATCTATGTTATCACAGGCATACTACTGCTCATTCATTGGTAGCTGAATTGTTAGGTCTGTTTGATAAGTAATTTACATTTAAAAAGAAAATAATAATAATAATTTAATATATTGTTAAATGGGGAGGGGAGGGGGGGGGGGTGTCAATGATGCTGAAGCCCTCCCCCACAGTTTCAAAAAAATCCTAGAGGAAACCCTGCCATAGCAACCCACAAAGATAGCTTGGTGACGTCTGGAGACACGAATCTGAACATGTTTATTTGTTCCAGTTTTTTTTTTTTTTTTCCTGACAGGTGAATCATTAACAGTGACTGTTGAAGCTCTGCCTCTGAGAGACAGTGAGTCACACTGATGCACGCTCTCTGCTGTACACTCAGTTTGTCATTTAGTTTAACTTTTTTTCTTTTTTTTTTTACAATAATAATGGGCTCAAGCTCTATAAACAGGCCACAGGTAAACATTTAGTTTGGACAACAGAGGGGAGGAGCAGAGTGAGCTAGAGGAGGAGGAGGAGGTGAAGGAGTAAGAGGAGCAGAAGGTTTTTCATGTCTCCTATCAGTGTGTAGTTGGTGCTTTGTGTGTTTACTCAAATGATGGTTTGTGTTTGTCGTGTGCTGACGCAAAAACACATTTTGTAAAAGAGTTTGATGAGACCTTTTTGCTGGTTTGGTGTGAGGTTTTGTGTTTAGTGTGTAGAGGTTTAGTTTCAAAGAAAGAGCCTCAGCAATCAGAAAGCCTGTGCGATGTGCAGGTGTGCAGCTCGTACCTCCTCTCTCAGGTAGTCGTACTTGCTGCTGTCCTGCAGGGAAGCCGCCCAGCTCCTCTGCTGCCTCTTCATCCTCCTGTCGAAAATGTTCATGGCTCCTCCGGCAGAGAGACGCCGGCACTCCTGAGGACACAGACCGGACAGGAACCTTTATTTATATGGAGCAGTGGTTCTCATATGGGGGTACACATACCCCTAGAGGTACGTTGGAGTACTGCACTGAGAGTTTTCAAAAAAAGAAATGTGACTTTAAAAACGTGCCGAGGCTCATAGTGCGTAAAAGTGTCTGACGCTCTGCTGCCTCAGTACCTGCAGAGCTCCAAACCTCCTCTGGCATCAACATCAGCACAGAAATATTTAAATCTTCAATCAGGCTCCTCCATGTGTCGGTCTGATGGACGAGTCTGGGTTTGGGGAGCGCCAGGAGAACGTTCCCCGCCTCCAGGAGAACGTTCCCTGCCTGAGCGCATTGTGCCGACTGTGCAGTTTGCTGGAGGAGGGGTCACGCTGTGGGCTGGTGTTTCTGGGCTCGGCCTCGGCCCCTCAGCTCCACTGAAGGGAAATCTGAACGCTTCAGCTCACCGACACATTTTGGACAATTCTCTGCTTCCAGCTCTGTGGGACCAGTTTGGGGAAGGAAGGCCCTTTCCTGTCCCAGCATGACTGAGCCCCAGTGCACAGAGCAGCTCCATAAAGGCGTGGCCGGCTGAGTTTGGGGTGAAAGAACTTGACAGAGCCCCGACCTCAACCCCATCCAGCACCTCTGGGATCAACTAGAACGCAGACTGGGAGCTGGACCCTCTGGTCCAACATCAGAGTCTGAGCTCACAAAGGCTCAAAACTCCCACAGACACTCCAACATCTGGCAGAAACTCCCACAGACACTCCAACATCTGGCACAAACTCCCACAGACACACTCCAACATCTGGCAGAAACTCCCACAGACACTCCAACATCTGGCAGAAACTCCCACAGACACTCCAACATCTGGCAGAAACTCCCACAGACACACTCCAACATCTGGCAGAAACTCCCACAGACACTCCAACATCTGGCAGAAACTCCCACAGACACACTCCAACATCTGGCAGAAACTCCCACAGACACTCCAACATCTGGCAGAAAGCCTCCCAGCAGAGTGGAGGCTGTTCTCCACATTAAAGCCTCTGGGTTCAGGATGGAGCTCAGAGAAGCTCCTGCAGGTGGAGGTGGACTTCTGTCCACAGAGAGCAGCATTAACCTTTACAAGCTCATTAAAATAATAAAACCGAGACATAAACAGACGGAGGACAATTAAAAACAGGGGGTTACACAGGTAAGAAGGGACTTTATGAACATGGCTTTGCAAATGAAAACACACCAATGCTGCCGTCCCAGCTGTGACACACAGAGCATGCATGTGGAATTTTACAGACTGTTACACAGGTCAGTGAAGGCAGCAGGTTGCAGTGCACTTCACTGAACAAGGCAAGATGATGACTGATAATTATTCATAATCCGGGCAGGACGTGAAGGTGTGGAGGCTGGAGCCGCTCTGAGCTCCTCTGCTGTTTATTCAGAATCATATGAATGTTAATGAAAGCTGCTCCAGTTGGCTGAGTGACACTGTGGTGAGTGTGTGTGTGTGTGTGTGTGTGTGTGTGTGTGTGTGTGTGTGTGTGTGAGCTGACCTGTGTGTGTGTCAGCAGCCTCGTCGCTCTGCTGCACAGTGTGCGTCCCGCCGCGCTGTTCATCCTCACAGCTCCTCACTGATAATAATGTTATTATTAATTATAATAATTTTATATTGATCAGGTGGGACCAGGCGGCTCTCCGGGTCAAACACCTCTCTGCTCTCAGTTGTACAACAGCAACACCGGCTCGCTGCTGGCGGCCATATTGAATGGTGACGTCACAAAAGACGGCGCGAAAAGGTGGAGCTGGATTCTGATTGGCCGCCAGGAAAATCTGGAGCTGGATCACACCTGGACCGGAGGGAGTATGAGCAAATAAAAACATTAAAAAATATATGAATTACGATTTATATGCTATTACTAATACAGATGCTGCATTGAAAATAATAATGACAATGTATGTGCTGCTGTTATGAGAAAAACAAACAAACAAATAAACAAACACACCAGAACATCAGCAATGCATGCAGAGGCTGAGGTAGATAGATAGATATTAATCCCAACTCCTGCACAAACTATGTCTATTAACACTAGAAGAGAAAAATATCTTTAGAAAAATAAACACAAAAAAATAAGTAAAGTGGATCAGTACAAAGAATATAAGACAAAAAACAAACAAAACAAACAAACAAACAAACAAAAAACTCTGCATACCCTATAACAGTAATAAGAAACTAAAATATAGCCTGCTAAAAGGTATCTGTGGAATATCTATAGACCTTCCACCTTTCAACCTTTGCACAGACTACATGTGTGATAAATACATCTGCAAATTGTCTATAGAATAGAATGTTTATATAAAATAGATGTATACTTGTGATGTATAATTTTTAGTCTAATTTCCATGTGTGATTCTCTGAAGGCCGGCAGTGTAATTTAACATGATTACAAACAGTTAGCAGTTTCTCAGCTTCATACTGGAACACGGTGGACAGCAGTGATCTGTGATCCAGTCATGCTATAGACTCTAAACACGGACATAAAGCCATAAATGTCAAGTTATGTCATGACCCTCCTTAAAAATAAAATATATGATTTTAAATAGCCTAAATTTGGAGATGAAAATGGCTTTATAAAGTAATTTCCATTTTGCTTCCATTTATTACAAAAAAAAAAAGCTCAAATGAAGGAAAGATGAAGATATTTTCAAAAATGCATCTGCTCAGTGGGAGAAAAGCACTGCAGGACCAGGTTTCAACACTTTGGACTCTAAATAACATTTAGAATTAATTCCAAAAAGGTCAACAAAGCCTCTTACCTGCTGATTTTAGGTTCTGGATCATTAATTTCACCTAAAATATTAATCAAACCATGTTTTAATGTAGAGGCTTGTGTTTGGCACAAAGGAATCACATATATATCAGTTTCTTCTTTTAAATCTCTTCTTAAGACTCACTTTTATCGCATGGCCTTTTACTAAGCAGTGGTTTTAATGTAACTTGTATGTTTTTATTGTCTGTGAGATCTTTTAATACCTTGTTTTATCTTGTTTTATGTATTTGTATTATGTTTTATTGTTGTATGGGATCTTTTAGTCATTTATCGTTGTTTTATGTGTGTTTACTTGTGATTTGTTTTTATTGGAAAGCACCTTGTAACCTGGGTTTGGAAAGGTGCTATATAAATAAAATAAAATAAATATATAGATTAAAATTTTTAATGGGTTGTCAGTGGAGAGACAATTAATCTGTCTTGCCGTTCGTCTCGTTTGTCCCGCGCCGCTCGCCGTAGCAGGAAGTGGCAGCAGGTAGTAAACGTCACGGGAGAGCTGCACGCTGGGAAAACACGTGTGTCGGTGTGGACTGGCTGGTCGGTGCGTTTTCACTTGTTTTTTATTCTTAATTTATTTTCTCTGCTGAGTTTTGAGCGAATCTCCGCCGTGAAGTTTGAGCTCCGTTTGTTTGTTCCGCTCGTTCCTGCCGCGTCACGCCGCCGCGACCTCCCGCCTCTCTTTACGGCAGTGTTGTTTACATGTTAGCTCGGTGCTAAGCTAACTGAGCATCTCTCTCTCTCTCTCTCTCTCTCTCTCTCTCTCTCTCTCTCTCTCTCTCTCTCTCTCTCTCTCTCTCTCTCTCCATCTCTCTCTCTCTCTGTCTCTTATAGTTTAACATGTGACGTTTTTTACTGTGTTTCTAATATCGTTTGAAAAGCGGAGCTGTCAAACCCCAAAACCTTAAAGTTTCACTGAACTCCTGAAACTAAACTACTTTTACTGCTAATTCAAGTACTTCAACCACTTCTACTGCTACTACATCGAGTACTACTTCAGGTACTTATGCTAAACCACCTGCAGTACTGTGTACTAGGAAAATACTTTCTCTTCTTCCAGTACTACTTCAAATACTTCAGGCTCTCTGCTTGTGCTACATTTTGTACTTCTTTAAATACTAAAACTTCTTCAGCTACTACTGTTTCTTACATTTCAACACTTAAACACCTCATATTCTCAGGCTACTTTATTGTATATACTTAGCCCTATATACTTTTAATTTTAATTTTTTTATTTATTTATTTATTTTATTTTAAATTTTTTGTTTTTATTGATGATGCTGCTGTAACGTGTGAATTTCCCAGTCTGGGATCAATAAAGTATATCTATCTATCTATCTGTCTATCTACATTAAGTAGTACTTGTAAGTATTAAGATAAGATAAGATAAGATATTCCTTTATTAGTCCCGCGGTGGGGAAATTTCACGCATCACAGCAGCAAAGTGGAGAGCAAGATACGAAGCACAATTTACACAATAAACAGTTTATACAGATAACAGTACCAAAGAGCGATATAAACACTGTAAACAAGTAATGAGAAAAATACTCTGTGAACAATTTAAACCACAGAAGAAAAAAACCCCCAAACTTTCAGCTCTTACTGCTGCTGTCCCATAACAAGCAGAGCCGGGACCACATGTTTATCTCCTGATTGAACTCGATCACAGGCAGGGATGGGATTTGATCAGATTTTATTGATTCTGATTCCATGATCGAATCTGTTTATCGATTAGATTCTTTAATGATTCTCTTTTTGAGTCTCACCGGGCAAAGGGAGGGAAAAAAAGTATAAATTTTTATTGTTTATTTGTACTGACTTTCTTTTATATCATTGTTTTGTTAAAATGCCACCAGATGACTTTTACACAGCTACATTTGAGTGTCCAAATTATTACAGTGAGAAAAAGCCACCGCTCATCCGTAAGCTATACGCTTAGAAAAGGTGCTGGAGCTGAACTTAAGAATAAAGATTACAAAAACAGCAGCCGCACACTCAAACACTGCATATCAAAATTTACTGCAAGCTTTCGCTCATAGACCTTCTTCAGGCATACAGAGCAAGTGAATACAACATGAGGGTTCAAACAGTCACGTCACTTGATTGTAGAATGCCAAACACCTGTGTCAGGCATGGTAATGGCAAGAGAGGCATCATGGGAATTGTAGTCCCAAAAATAGTTGACAACAGAGGCCTCTGTTCTGTATGCCTGAAGAAGGTCTATGACTGAAAGCTTGCAGTAAATTTTGATATGCACAGTGTTTGAGTGTGCGGTTGCTGTTTTTGTAATCAGTGTCCAAATTATTGAAATATTTATTAAATAACTGCACACAACAAATAGTCTTTTTTTTTTTTTTCTCAATCTGGGTCCAGAAGGATCAGATGCCAGTAGCATTTGACTGGAGACGTTCTGATCCAGAAAATAGTTTTAATGCAAAGAATAAAGTAAACCCTACATCTGTGAAATGTCTTTATGTTTTTGTATGCAGTGAAAAATATGACGCAGTGAGCCGGCAGAAAACTGAGACAAGTCCAAAAGCTGTGCATCGTGCATTAAACCCCTGACGCTCAGAAGCCACTACTTTCTAAACTCTTTCAGATTTTAAATCATACATATATACAGTAGAAACTGCGCATTATATGGGATTTGTTTAGTACTTAGGCTGTATAATTATATGTATTTACATGTACAGTTGTATTGAATTATATAGAATTATATAGAATCCAGTTACATCAATTATGATGAATAGTTAGAAAGGGGTAGGTATAAAGAAGTGTACACTTCTTTCTACTCCTTTTTCAAACAGGATACACTATGTTGTTTATCTGTTTCTCTTTTTGTTGTCCTTTTTTGTATTTATATATGGAAAACGTACACATATATATATTATATATATATATTTTTTTGTTGTATACTTGTTTGAAAATAAAATTCTTCATTCATTCATTCATTCAAATTCACTCAAACGTGGAATAAAGACATAGACGTGCACGAGTTAGGCTGAAAGTTGCTGTAACCGCCTCGTTGTCCCGTGTCTCTGCCAGGTGACGCTCTCAGTTTGCAGCCATGTCCTCCAAGAAGAAGCAGGGCGGCGGCGGCGGCGTCAAGGAGGACGAGCGCTTCCTGCGGGTGCAGAAGGACCCGCGCTTCTGGGAAATGCCCGAGAGAGAAATCAAGGTGAAGATCGACAAGCGCTTCCAGTCCATGTTCACCGACAAGCGCTTCAAGGTGAAATACACGGTGGACAAACGAGGCCGCCCCATCAACCACACCTCCACCGAGGACCTGAGACGCTTCTACAAGCTGTCCGACTCAGAGGAGGAGGAGGAGGAGGAGGAGGAGGAGGAGAGGAAGAAGAAGAAGAAGAAGAAGAAGGTGAGAGAGAAGTCGGAGCGGGCGGTCGAGGCTGAGAAAGAGCTGAAGAAAGGAAAGAAAGCGAGAGCGGAGCAGCCGACACGAGGAGTCCGGGTTCTACAGGAAGGTCGGTGCAAGCTTGTGGTTTTCTTTGATTGGAGATGTTACCTTTCAAAATAAAAGCTCATATCAGACATTGCCGTGTTTATCCATCACTTAATACAATTCTCTACCACCAGATGAAGATGATGACGATGAAGATGATGATGAGGAGGAGCAAGCAGCAGACAGAGAGGAGCTGGGAGACAGCATGACAGACGGCAGTGAGGAGGAGGAGGAGGATGATGATGATGTGGAGGCGGAGTCTGGTTCAGAGGAGGCGGAGTCTGGTTCAGAGGAGGCGGAGTCAGGCGTGGACTCTTCCTCGTCGGAGGAGGACAGCGACAGCGAGCTGGACCTGGCCAGGGGGAAGGGCAACATCGAGACCAGCTCTGACGAGGACGAGGAGGACGACGTGGACGAGATCCTGCGGCGCGAGGAAGAGGAGATCGAGCACGACTGGGGCGAGCTGTGCAAGGACGCGCGGCGCGGCGACGAGGTGAGGCGGCGGGACATACACACACACACACACACACACATGATCACACAGATCCCATGATCCCTGTAATCCTTGAATGAAATAATCCAGCGGTTTGGACCTAATCCCCTTTTTTCAGACTCACCCAGACTGTAGCATGTCCTGTTAGCTTAGCATAAACACTTGAAGTCTATGGGAGTCGTTAGCCTGGCTCTGTCACAGTGAAAAAATAAACCTCACAGCAGCTCTGAAGCTGTCTTCAGCAGGATGGACGGACAGATAAATATGAAGGAAAGATGTGTTCAGCGGTTACAGCTCCACCATCTGACTTCTCCTCAAACAAGCTCATTTTAAAAGAAAAAAGAATTTAAAGACGTATTTAAACCCTAACTAACTGCTTGTAGTTTTGTTGTTTTATTGAGTTGTGTTGAAAAACGAATAAACACAAAGAAAACATGACATGATGGTGTTTGATTAAAAGCTCTGGTGTGTGTCCTGTGTCCTGTGTCCTGTGTCCTGTGTCCTGTGTTCTGTGTCCTGTGTCCTGTGTCCTGTGTCCTGTGTTCTGTGTTCTGTGTTCTGTGTCCTGTGTCCTGTGTCCTGTGTCCTGTGTCCTGTGTCCTGTGTCCTGTGTCCTGTGTTCTGTGTCCTGTGTCCTGTGTTCTGTGTCCTGTGTCCTGTGTCCTGTGTCCTGCGTCCTGCGTCCTGTGTCCTGTGTTCTGTCAGGTCTCCTCGCGGCTCGCGCTCTGCAACATGGACTGGGACAGGATCAAAGCCAAAGACCTGCTGGCTTTGTTCAGCTCCTTCAAACCCAAAGGAGGCGTCGTGCTCTCCGTGAAGGTAACACACACACACACACACACACACACACACACACACACACTTTACAAGACGGTAAACTAAAAAGTGATTAGTCACCAGGGAGCGAATGAGGAAAGAGCTGCTAGTAGCTGTTAGTTAGTTAACAGGCCGATGTCGAGTAACTCCAAATCAAATTTCACAGAGTAGCTGATTAGTTAATGATTAATTTATTGAGAAACGAGTGAAGAGTGAAACAGAATAATCGATAAATGTGTAACAGGTGTTTCCTTTATCCTACTAGATCCTGCTGAGTTAGTAGAGAACAGACTGTTAATTCTGTATTAATGAATCTTTAGTTAAAGATCAGGTCATCACACTGGGCCTTACCTCCTTTCATTACTTCAAGGTTATTTAGAGTCTTTAACCCTTCATTATTTCATCATCGTCTTATGATTAATTACAGCCTTTTTGTTTCCCCTCAAGTGATGAATTAGCATCTCAGCGTCATGTTGTTATTTTCAAAGCCCAGAGTTCAGGACACGACTGTTTTCTTTACTGTCAGTGTTTGGTTAAAAGATTAAATTATAAGTTTACTCCCAAACTTTAATGAACCAAAGGATTTGCTTTTAATAAACAGGTTTATTAACTCTCTGGTGTGGGTTTGCACTTTGTTCAGCTTTTAGTTTCCACTTTAAATGTCCACAAGAAACTCAAATATCCACGTCCAGCTCAAACATCTTTTATATCCAGTCCACAGGCAAAAATCCCTTTCAGCATGCAAACATAGAACATCAACGCTTTACAGAAAAGCAAAAAAAAAAACAGTCTGGACCTCACCAGCAGGGATCCAGTGAGCGCAGGAGTGCATGAAGGTCCGTCTGGAAGCTGTAGAACAGTGGTCCCCAAACTACGGCCCGCCTCCACATTAGGCCCGGCCCCCTGAACAATACCAGAGACGCATTATGATTTTTTTTTCAGTCTGGCCACGCGATCGAGACTAATACACGCATAGAACGTGACAAGCCTACTGGAACCTACAAAAGGATTATAAGGAAGGAACACA